>NC_051077.1:30400531-30673031 GCF_004664715.2 Peromyscus leucopus | reverse complement strand
GATGGAGGAGTGGAGGGTGGAGGAATGGAGGATGGAGGAGTGGAGGGTGGAGGATGGGGGAGTGGAGGATGGAGGAGTGGAGGATGGAGGGTAGAGGAGTGGAGGATGGAGGATGGAGGAGTGGAGGGTGGATCAGTGGAGGATGGAGGAGTGAAGGGTAGAGGATGGAGGATAGAGGATGAAGGAGTGGAGAATGGAGGAGTGGAGGATGGGATGGAGGAGTGGAGGATGGAGGAGTGGAGGGTGGATCAGTGGAGGATGGAGGAGTGGAGGATGGAGGAGTGGAGGATGGAGGAGTGGAGGATGGAGGAGTGGAGGATGGAGGGGTGGAGGAGTGGAGGGTGGAGGAGTGGAGGGTGAAGGAGGTGTGACATTCTAGTTACTTTAGCAGCTGGTTCTTGAGTGCGCTGAGAACTCTGGCTTGGGGGAATTTGCCGATTTCGGCTGCGGGCACAACCATTCTCAAGTCACCGACGTGCTGTCTTTGAATATGGAGTTGGGAAGAGATCGTAATGGTAGTCTATTGTGAGTGTAGTAGTTCCGTGCCGATATAATAGACAAAGTAATCTCAGGGGTGATGGTAATAGTAGCATGAATAACGTTGTTAGGAGAGGATGATGCCTCCCCTGTCTTGGGGTGACCAGTCACTGTTGTAACACAGACATACACTTCTAGAGATAGACAGGGTGTAACAGTGTGAAACAGCAGCCCAGGGCAGGGGTTCTCAGCCTTCCTAACGCTGCGACCCTTTAATACAGTTCCTCGTGGTGTGGTGACCCCCAAGCATACAATCATTCCATTACTACTTCATAACTGTAATTTTGCTACTGTTATGAATCATAATGTGAATGTCTGGCATGCGACCCTTCCCACAGGTTGAGAACCACTGACCTAGGGGCTGGGGAGATGGCTCAGCATTAAGAGGAGGACACTTGCTGTTCTTCCAGAGGACCTGCTTTTTCTTCTCAGCAGTCGTGTCGGGCAGCTCACAACTGCATGTAACTCTAGGTCCACGGGCTCCAACCCCCCTGGTCCCTGAGGGCGCCTGCACTCGTGTGCACACATCACACAGAGACAAACACACATATACATGCAAATAATTAAAAAGAAATCGATTGTCTACAGAGTCACCCTACAGTGATCATTCCTGCTTCTAAAGTAGCAAGAACTTGGTCTCACAAGTCATATAGAAAGCCAGACATGGTGACCCAGGCCTGCCATCTCAGTATCTGGGAGACTGGAGGAAAAAAACAAAAGACAAATTGGAGGTCAGTGTAATGCTGTAGTGAGACCCTGTCTTAAGGACACTTTCCTTGGAAGCCATGCTGGTTTCCCTGTAAGGGCTAAAGGTAAAGTTGGCAGCGGGCAGGAGCGGACAACAAAATTCTCAGATCGTGACCTAAGTAGAATTAACTGATGAGATGAGGTCACACGATATCTCACTTCAGGTAAACTTTACTCAGAATGTTTTGGAAAGTCATTAGAGAATTTCCAAAATAAACTATAAAACTCAGCAGCAGAGTAATGTCCAGGAAATACTCCGAACAGACATGTGTAATGTAAGCATTGAGAGTAAACTAGACACACTGGTACTGTGTGAGTGCTGTATAAGTGGGCAACAGTGACGGCAGTGACCTCTGGAAAACACCAGAAGCACCAGGAGAAACCACAGATAACAACAGGGTGGCTTTTGTGAGCTTAGTTACAGGACACAGGCAGGGATGACATGGCTTTGGTAGTTTCTGTAGCATATCATTTCTAGAAGTTCTGGGTACTAGAAGATTGAATCTGTAGGAACATTGAGTTATTTATGATGATAAAAAGCATAGACAGACAAGACTGAAAATAATATTCACTAGTCATAAACAGATGGATTTTTTTTATACATAGATAGGGTCTTACTGTGAATCCCAAGCTTGTCTTGAACTCATAGCAGCCCCCATACTTCAGCCTCCTCAAAGAAAATTGTTAATAATAAGAGTATTTCCAGATAATTTATATATGTACAGGGGAAAAGAGGATATCGTAGACATTTATGTAAGTCACGACACCTCATTGAGCTGCTCTAGTCTAGAATCCTGCCCATGGTGGCTCACAGAGATGGGTTTTCTCACCCTTGTGGTGATTGGGTAGGGCCCAGGATGGTTGATTACTCCAGAGTTCCATTCAGATGTCATTTTCTGAGTGTTCCATGAATGCAAAAAGGTTAAGCATGTCTCTGCCTTTTTTGGAGTCACCTTTTGCAAACTAGAAAGAGGAAGAGGACTGAAAGACGCTATAAAGATGAACTGAAAGCCCCTTTGGTAGAAAACTCCCTTTCTGCTCTAAGTCCTAACCTCAGTCCTCTTCAGCCTGGGCCTCGGACACTGTGCAGAGAGCACAGTGTTATTCTCAGCAGTATCCCGGAACACAGGAAATAAAGACTATCCATTCCTATATTCATAATGTCCCATGCCTGTGGTGGATGTATATGCTGGTTTTTTTTCTTTTTAATATTTACTTTTATTTCATTTGCATTGGTGTTTTGCCTGCATATATGTCTGCATGAGGGTGTTAGGTCCCATGGAACTGGAGTTACAGAGTTGTGAACTGCCATGAGGGTGCTAGGAATTGAACCCAGGTCCTCTGGAAGAGCAGTCAGTGCTCTTAACCACGGAGCCATCTCTCCAGCCCCATAAACTGTTTTCTGTAATGCTATTTTATAAATGTGGAAGTGTTCATAACTTTTTATCTAATTACTATATATAATTTATCCTAAGAAAATAATCATGAGTTTGTAGAAAGACTTTTTTTCCATGAATGTTGTGGTTTTTGTTTTGTTTTTGCATTTTATTTAAAATAGAGAAAAGTTTTAAACAACCAAAACACTTAACAATAAAGGTTTAGTTTTAAAGATATTGGCACATCTATATTATGTATTACCAATGGCACAGAATTAGAATATTTAAACATGTCATCTCTCATGGATATTAAGTTTAAAGACTTACTGTATTTTTATTCATGTATCTTTGTGTGTATCTGTTTACACACGTGTGTGAATGCCTCTTAGGTTAGAACACAGTGTTGGACCCCTGGAGCTGGAGTTACAGAGGGCTGTGAACTGCCAGACCTGGGTTCTGGGAACCAAACTCAGGTCCTCTGAAAGAGCATTAAGCACTCTTAACCACTGAGCCATCTCTCCAGCCCCAAAATGAATTAATTAATTACAGTTCTTGATAAAAGAACTCTAAGACAGTTCTTATAAGGTCTTATAAAGCCAAAAAACATTGAATCGGAAAAAGATATGCCAGATGTGAACACTAAGTCTGAGTGTTGTGCTTTGTGTATTTTTCATTTTCTTCAATGAACATGTGTTATTTTAGAGAAAGTAAAGATTGGCTCACATTGAGAAAATAAAGTCTGTCCAGCCATTTATCAGGCTGGAGTAACAGACTCTAGAGCCAGCTACCAAGTTAGCAGGAAGCAACATTTCTCTCTTGTAGATGCTGCAACTGTAAAATGTCAGTATGATCCCCACTGCTTGAGTGTTCTTGATCACTGAGAATTTTTGTTTTCAAAATTTAGACTCTCAGAGACTTGGAGTTGTATCAGTAGGAAGGGCGTACCCCGGCTTAGACTAGGGGCCCAGGTCAGTTTTACACACAGAAACACCTTTGATTTATAATTGGGATGCAGGCTTGAGCTAGAGGATTTCTGCACATGGGCCACATCTCATTTTCCTTAAAGTTTATGGTTCCAGAGGAAATCAGACCCGGATTGATCCCCACCCAAAGTTGCCCACATTGTAAAACCTGTGAGCCTATCAAGTGATGCTTCTTTTAGATTTTACAGGACTTCATCCTCCCCACACAGCCCCTCCACTGTTCTCTGTTGTCGTTAGAGACCTCGCTGTATAAACCTGATTTTGTTAGACTCAGGGCTGGAGAGTCTGGGGACCTCAGGACTAAAATACATTTTTAATTAGGAAGAAGTATGGGTGCATTAAAGTCTTTATGCATCTCTCCCTCCCTCCCCTCCCCCACTAGGTAGCACACATCTGCAGAGTCACTAATGGTGGTAGGGAACAACAGTAATGATTGACAGTTACTGAACTCTCACTGGGATAGGCACTTGTTCCAAAGGTTAGAACCCATCACCCAACTTAGCCTGCACAACAGCTCTATAAGGCAGAACTCCTTCCAATGCAAGCTAGACACTTTAAATAGTTTCCCCAGAGTGGTAAAGTATGTCTTAGAAATGGGCTTGAACACAGCGCTGCCGCATGCCAAAACTCACATTCTTAAGCATTCTCATCCTGTTCTAAACCGTCCAGTAGATCCTTTGTTAAGGCCATGGGTATAATAGAGAGCATTAGTTTAGCTGACTGAAATCACCATGGATATTTTTTTTTCTCATATGCTTTAACTGGAATCCTTCTAGCATGTTATTCCTAGTTTTTGACAATTCTATAAACATCTCTTTTTAAATGTGTAGATTTTCTTAAATGTTTGAATATGGTATTCTAGTCTCTATTCTTGCTAATTTTATTTATCCTTACTTATGTTTGAGACAAGTTCTTACTAAATAGCCATGGCTGGGTTAGAACTCACTATGTAGGCCAGGCTGGCCTCGAACTCACAGAAGTCCACCTGCCTCTGCCTCCCAAGTACTAGGATTAAAGGGGTGTACTACCACACCCAGCTGTATCTTTGGTAGTTTGAATATAAAATAGTATTTGAAACTATTTACCAAATTATCTACCCCAAGCAAGGACTGTTCTATCTTCTATTGTCCTAAGACATTCCAGCACGAGTATGCCCAGAAAACTCAAAACTAATAATTGTTTAAAGTCTGTGTAAAGTGTACTTAATAAATGAAGCCTGCATGTACGTGTACACACACACACACACACACACACACACACACACACACACACACACACACAGAAAGAGAGAGCGAGGGGGGGGACAGAAACAGAGAGAGACAGGGAGGGACAGATTGATGGAGTTGGTGATTGCATTTGGTGTGTGGGTGACTTTGAAGTCAACATTCTAAGACTCCAGGCCTGCTGTGAGCCGTGATTGGAAGTGTGGTCATCTGTAGGCTGCTTTGGACCTTACCGCTTCTCAAGCATTTCAGTTCAGTGGAAGAGTTCATAAATCCCAGGTCTGCTTAGCCAAATTTATGATTAAAATGCAAGAGAGTAAGGTAGCTGCTCAGAGGAGCAAGTGATGTGTCTTTGTGTGACCTTGTCCATGCAGAAGAGAGACTGTAGGCAGGGTAGTTGCTGGAGTTGGGAAGCAGTTGGCCTCGGGTCATGGTACTTCTCTTTAATTAAAAGTTTTAAAGTTTTTACTGACTCTGTTTATTGTGCGTGTGTGATGCACACATGTCACAGGGCATCTGAGGAGATCAGCAGGCAACTTAGAGGAGCTGGCTCGCTCTCTCCACCATGTGTGACCCAGGGTCGCTAGGTTGTCAGGCTTGGCGTCTTGGTGACTTAGCTGCAAGCCCCCTTAGCCCTGAGCCGTCTCACCAGCCTGCTCATCTTGAGTTTAGACTGTCGTTTTGGGAAAACACACCCAGAATCTAGACAGGTCCAATCAAGGCAAAGTCTACAGCTTTCTCTTGGTTCTGGAACCAGACTCACACAGTGTGACCTTCCTCCTCGAGAGGAAAACATCCTCAGGCTGCTGGGTGTTTGAATACCTCGTGGAGATCTGAGCACCTGTGCTATTTACAATAATCCAGCATCAGAGACGCATATAAATAGTGAAGCAATAAGGCAGGTCTTTGGGCTAGAAGTGGTGTGAAGTGGGTTTAAAAGCCAGGCAATTGTAGCGTTAAATCTCCCATGAAAGGGTAAGTCCTTAGCATCAGGGGAATGGTCATGACCTCAGTGTTTAAGAACTAATGGGATTTGAACAGATAAGGGGAGACAGTTGTGTGAGAGGGAGGAGCCACAGGAGAGCACAGGAGAGCAGTCAAGGAAGGGCCAGAGTGTGCTGGGAGCCTCATGGTCTGACTAGGCAGAAACTGTGTTCGGGGGATGTGGAAGGCAGCGAGTCTGACAAGATAAGCTTAGCCTATATTGAATTCCCGAAAGGCGGGCGACTGCCGAACAGCACGACGCTTCAGTTGTCAATTGTCATTCTGTCTGTAGTACTTACAAGCCATGGACCTTGGATGGATTTCCTAATCCATCCAAGCGTCACTGTCCACCTCCACAGTGGAGGGGTGACTCCAGCATCTGTTATGGGGACCCTGCAGTGGGTGAAGGTTGGCTCCTGTTGCATGTCATTTTAAGAGTTAACTAAGAGTGTTAACTCTTTGCTCAGATGGTGTGTATTTCTTCAGTCCCAGCCCTGACTCATTTGTTCCAAAGCATGAATCACTAAGAACATCAAAAGAACAAATTGTTCACAATATTAGATGGACCCATTAAATGTTAGAGACGTTAGGACTTGTTAGTTTAGCTCATTTATATTTATTGAATCTCTACTTGTATGTTTAGTGCCTACCTGGGTCCAAGAGGAGAGAAACAGGACAACCCGTCTTTATGGGATTCATGATCAGATGGGAAGAAAAAAGTATCCTGTCTTTTTCATAGACAAAGCCACAGTATTTTCTTGGGCTCAAATGTACAGATCCTATTACCAGGCAGAAGTGAGCTAGGATTTGGAAGAAGACATGCTAATGTGCATTACCTGATACATGGTGGGACTTGAAGGGACACTCAGGTATTTCAGCTCTATTAGATCTTCCAATGGGAGATCGCCTGTTGGAAGGAAGCGGAGCAAGAGCTTGGAGAAACTAGTTTGGAGAATGCTATAGAAGTTGACCTGGCTGGGTCCATCTTTCTGTGGAGGGGGAAGAGCTGGCGGTAGAACTGAGGCAGTGGAGGGAACAGCAGACTGGGGTCGGGGCTCCTCCTTTGAGGAGATCCTGAGCAGGAACGATGACAGATGTGCAGAGCACAAGCCAGTGGGGCTGTGGGATGGCTGCTTGCTCACAGATTGGGTACTTGTGCGGAAATGGAGACATAACCTCGGGCGGGGGGGGGGGGGATGTCAGGAAGAGAGTGGAGCAGAAACAGGGTGACAGCTTCGCAAAGTTTCTAAAGTGACTCATAATTGTACCGTTTTAGTACAGCCGTCCCTCGGTCATTCCATTTGCCTTGCAGTAATCCAGGTTCCTTTATACAGCCAGATATCTGTAGTTAAAAATGCACACATCCTTGGCCGTTTAACAATTCGAGTCTTATAAACGTGCGTTTCGTAATTATGAACACTACTGGCTGCGTGCGCTCCCTCTAATCTGATACATCTCCAGCTGTCTGGAAGCAGAGGCCGAATCAGCGTTCATTCCTGTGTGTCCAGAGCCTAGGAAGAGATCACAAATGTTTGTCGGGAGCAGTTTTGGTTATTTCTGTTCTTTTCCTTATGGAAGTCCCCACAGTAAACATGCACATGTGGTAGTTTAGGGTTTTGTTTCGGTTTTGTAAGTGGATGGGGGCCCGGTCTGTTCAGTTGTTTCCTTATGGTGCACTTCAGATAGGAAGTACCGCGTGGATGGACGTGGAGGCTAAGAGATCTGGATTGCGGCGTACTGGGAGGTGTTTGCAGACCCTCTGGAGTGCAGAGAGAAGTGAATGTGTTCTAGGAGTAAACCTGAACCCAGACTAAGGGAAGGACCTGGTGGGAGAGTGGTAGGCTTTGGTAGTTCCGGTGGAGGCTTCCTGTAAGCTATTTCCTCATCCACTTTGCACCTTGCAGGACAAGTCATGTAAGGAGCCATTTTTGTAATTTGCCATTATTTGGTGGAATGAGGCAATTCCACCAGAAAACTATCATCCATAATGTTCCTAGCAAGGCTTCAAATTGGAAAACAACCTGAATATATAATCAGCCTAGAGATATTTTCTATGTGTATGGAGTTCTCTCTTTCTCTCTCTCTTTTTTGGTTTTTTGAGACAAGGTTTCATAGTGTATCCCTGGCTGTCCTGGAACTCACTTTGTAGACCAGGCTGGTCTCGAACTCATAGAGATCTGCCTCCCTAGTGCCTGGGATTAAAGGTATATGCCACCATGCCCAGCTAAATATGGAGTTCTCAAAAAGCCCTCTTCTAGTTGGGATGACATTTGGTCACAAGGCAGGTTCACATACAGTGACTTATAATTAGCCCCCCCATCCCGATTTGCTTCCCCAAACACCCATGTAGGTAGGAAACACACCCTGAGATATGTAATGGCTTGGGGACATCACTGGAGACCTAAGCTATACATCTCTTCTTACTTCACCATCCTTAGCATGTGCCCTTGTCTTTATGGTTCTGGAGGGATGGAGGTGGCCAATGTCGCTTTGCCGGACTGCATCCTGGCCTCACACAGGACAGTGATAAAAAGGCAAAGATGAACTATGGCGGGGCTTCACTATGTCGTCTGCCCACTGAGAACGCTCTCTAGAGTCCCTGCCTGCCAACTGTGTTACCCTCTACTAAGACACCGTCAATGGCCACCCCTCCCTGCTCGGGGGTTTGGGGCTAACCAAGTACATTGCTTTCCTGATACAACTGTGGTTGGTAGCTGTCAGTGTCTGCCACAGTCTAGAGGTGACAGGGTGTCAGTCCCAGTAACAGCTTCCCTTTGCGATGGCAAGAGTCAGGCGTCAGGTTAACTGTAGAGAGGGGGAAAAAAGGATTCAGATTTGTGAGGAATCTACAAATAGCTTTAACTGGGACGAATTTGTGTGTCTCCTTTGATTTGGGTTGGAAAGCTGAGGAGTGTTCTATGATTTTGCCCTAAGTGACAGCCAGTGGTGTGTTGGTTGGTTTGAAACGTGCCTTGTGATGTTTGGCCTGCATGTGCTGTCGCTGAGCTGTGTCACGAGTCCTTTTCCCTTTTCCTTTTGAGACAGGCTTCCCAGCCGGGTCCCTGACTCACTGTGTGGTCCGGGCTGGCCTCAAACCTGTGATCCTCCTGCCTTCGTCCCCGGAAGCCGGGGTCTGTGCTGCCAGGCTTACCCAGAGCTAGTGCTTAAAGTGAGAACTAATGCTATTTAGCCTTATCGTGGAAAACCTGTAAACAAAATTATAAACAGAGGATAGGAAACACTCAGGACAGAGCAGTTTGGTTAGGGAAACACCTAGCAACCATTGAGTGATTCTCAAGAACTCGTTTCTAAGCCAGGCTCCGTGGTACACGCCTTGAATCCCGGCACTCAGGAAGCAGAGGCAGGTGGATCTCTGTGAGTTCGAGGCCAGTGAGGCCAGCCTGGTCTACAGAGTGAGTTCTAGGACATCCAGGGATACATAGTGAAACCTTATCTCAAATCACAACAAAACCTTGTTTCTAAAGCCTAATTAAATACACTCAAAATAGGCACAGCCCGTGGCTTGCACCTGCTACCGAACATGGAAACTTTTCCGTATTTTCTCTGAATGAGGACCTCTCGGGCACACACCCGTGTCCCCTGTGTTCTAAGCGAATGGTTCTTGGCTCTCGCTGCGTAAGAAGTATGAAAGCAGCTTCAGGAAAATATCCGCGCCAGATGTCCACAGCAGATGTCCTGCCGCTAATGGTCTGGAACATCGTGTGAGAAGTACTGAAGAAGTAGACCAGGACAGTGGCGGCATGGCTGGAGGGTTCGACCCTCAGCCGACTGCACTTAGACAGGGTCCTCCTGCTCACACGCTCCAGCTCGGCCGGTGCCCGAGGCTGAGCACTGGAAATTCCGCCGAAGAGCTTAAGAGCTTTGTTTTGTATTTCTTTGCTTTTTTAAATTGGTAATATAGGGGATGGATGTAGTGGGTAGCCATAGATGGAACATGGGGCTTGTGCGTGTGATAGACGAGCTCCACCACTGAGCTACAGCCCCAACCCTAAGATTTTAATATAATGAAACTTACTAGCTACATGTAACTAGTGGCCATCTATTGGAAAATGAAAATTTAAGAGCTAGAACCGATTGTCTCTAGTTACTGGGGAAGGCTCAGCGGAGGATTTTAACATGACCTTCAATGTTGAACATGACCTTGAAGTTTTTTCAGACATGGGGCAGGTAGTGGTGCTCTCTGTCAGAGCAGAGCGACTCTTACATTAAGGCCTCAGAAATGACTAGCCTGCGGCACATCACCTGACATTTTCGAGGTGCTCTGGCCGTCAGGATGATTTGGATGAGTCCTGGGGCCTTACAGCCCCCGTGCTGTGTGTGTTTAGCATGAACACCATCTGAAGGTGTCTCTGAAAATAACGTTGTCTTCCTATTGAATCTTTACTTTCTCTCTTTTAAAATCAGGTATCAAATTGTAGTGGAAATTATCCAGGCAACCACGATTAGCAGCTTTCCACAGCTGAAGAGGCACAAGGGTAAGAACCAATCTGTTTTCTCTCAGTACACGTTGGACAGGTCCTCAGTCTACCCCGAGTTCAGTCTATCCCTCTCCTGTCCGTGGTTTGGAAATGTGGAACATTCTACTGACTTATTTAAATAATTCAAGTCTATTAAAACAGTGATCTACTATCATTAAAGAAAGTAAAGTAATTTCATCCTGACAAAAATCTGTATTTTCTTTATGTGTGTGTATGTGTCTTATGTGTATGTTCGTGTGTGTATAGGTGCATGTGTGTGCACATACATACTGAAGCCAGAGGACAACTTTGAGTATCATTGGGCACTTTCTCCCTTTCAGGTTGGGGTGAGGGTGGAAAGGGTCTTGCCCTGGCCTGGAATTTACCAAGCATGCCAGCTCGTTGGCCAGTGTGGCCCCAGGATCCGCCCCACACCACCAGCTCCTACATTTTTTATGTGGGTTCCAGGAATCAAACTTAGCATTTGTGCTTTAAAGGCGAGCACTTTAGTCTCATGAACCTGGAAAACTCAGCTGGGGCCACAGATCCCAGAAGGCTGGAATCGGAGCTTCTGTTTTCACTTTTCTCACAGTCCGTGTGAATGTTTCTGTTTGAGCCCTGCTCTTCTTGATAGTCCTTTAAGCAATCCTAGTAGGGTAGTGTTTGCCTGCCTCACTTAGTCTTAAGTGTTTGGAATTTGAAGTGTTTTCCTCTTTCTACACTTTGTTTTAGGGCTTGGGGTTGTTTTTTTTTTTTTTTTAACTTTTTTTATTCTCTGTGTCTTTCACATCATGCATCTCAATCCCATTCATATCCCTCTTCCTTCCCTTGCATTTCCCCCCCCCTCCCAATGAAATAAAATGAAATTTAAGAGAAAAAAGAGGGGGGGAAGAAGGAAAAATGTCGTCATGGGAGCTGCAGTGTGACACAGTGAGTCACGCAGTAAAGCCTTTGGTCCATACTTCTTTATTCTTTACTTCAAGTGTTCACTGCAGAGAGTCATTGGTCTGGTTCGGGGCCTCTGGTTTCTGATACACTATCAATGCTGGACTCTCACTGGGACTCCTCTTGGTTATCCCGTTGTTGCCCTGTGTCATGGAGATCCTGCAGCTTTGGGTCTGCAGGACTGTCCCCTTTCACGTGCTCCAGCAGATCATAGATGGGGTGCATGTTGGGGTGGGCCAACTCATAACCCTGGTTCTGGTCCTGGGTAGTTGCGGGGTTGATCAGCCCACCAGCTCTCCCTGTCCTCACCACCAGGGGGAGCTCTCCAGCATTGCCCTGGCCAGTTCACCCTTGCAGCCTTGAGCTGGTTTTCCTGCTTTCATGCCCTCAGGGTTGGCTCTCCCACACCTCCATCATCAAGGCCAGCTCTACTGTGTTGACTAGACAGGTGCAGGGGCCGCTCTCCCAAGTGCTGCAGCTGGTGACAGGCAGGGCCAGCTCTCCCACCTGCCACAGGCAGAGAGGGGCGAGGAGGGGGCAGCTCTCCCCCACCCACACCACCATATGGCAGATGAGGGGCGGGACCAGATCTCCCGTGCTGATGTTCTTGAGGTCGGTTCACCCGCACCCCCTTCAATAGGGTCAGCTCTCCTGTACTGCCCAGACGAGTCACAGGGCCACTTTCCCAGGTGCCGCAACTGGTAAGGGAGAGGGCCGGGTTCTCCATCTGTTGTAGGCGGCAAGGGATAAGGGAGTCATCTCTCCTTGGCACCCATGCCTTGGCATGCCAGCTGAGTAGTAGGGACAGCCCTCCCATGCTCACAACTTCAGGGCTGGTTCTTCCGCACCCCCCCCCCACCAGGATGGGCTCTACTCTGCTGTCCAGGTGAGGCGCAGGGCCTGCTTTGTGTAGCGCTGCAGCTGGTGAGGGGCAGGGGCAGCTCTCCCACCCACCACAGGAGGGGAGGGGTGAAGGGGGGGGAAGTAATCTCCCCCCAACTCACGCCACCATATGGCAGATGAAGGGAGGGGCCAGATCTCCCACACTCACATTCTTGGAACTTTCTCACCTGCACTTACCCCCCACCTCCCCTGGCAGCAGGGTCAGTTCCACTATGCTGCCCAGATGGGGTGCAGGGCCCGCTTTCCCGAGTGGTGCAGCTGGTAAAGGGGAGGACCAGTTGAAGATGTTAGGAGTGAGTGGGAGGGCATCTTCCCCCCCCACACCACCACACTGCAGAGGGAGGCAGTACCAGCTGTGCTGCCCTCATGCACCCTGTTTACAGGGTCAGCTCTCCTGTGCTGCCCAGGCAAAGGGCAGGGCCTGTTCTCCTGAGTGCTGCCGCTGGTGAGGGGTTGGGTCAGGTTCCCTGCAGCTGTGGGGGGGGGGCAAGGGGAGGAGGCCATCTTTCCCTCACCCATGCCCACACCATCACATGGCAGACAAGAGGGGCGTGACCTGCTCTCTCATTCTCATGCCCTCAGGGCCACCTCACCCATACCCCTGCGAACAGGGTCAGCACTACGATGCTACCCAGGTGAGGTGTAGGACCCTGTCTCCTGAGTGCTTCAGCTGGTGAGGGGCAGGACCAGTTCTCCCTAGTGTTGCAGCCAGTGTGGGTGGGGCCACACCAACAGCAGCTGCATCAGGGCCGTGAACCCAGACATTGGCCCCTCCAGCAGCCCAGGCCCAGACATCACCATGGCGCTAGGTGGTGATCAGGCCACCCACCTCATCCATTCCTCACACATTCATTTCACCTCTTTAGATGTGCCTCTGTCCACAGGAAATGAACCGTTCTGTCTCTTTCTCTCCCATATCACACTGTACATTGGCATATTATTTTAAGGTGTGTTACTTTTGTTTATGTTGTATTTGTTTAACTCTGTGAAGCTGTATGACTGTGCCTGTCTAAAACACCTGATGGTCTAATAAAGAGCTGAATGGCCAATAGAGAGGCAGGAGAAAGGATAGGTGGGGCTGGCAGGCAGAGAGAATAGATAGAAAGGGAAATCTGGGGTGAGAAAAGGAGAAGTAGCCAGAAAAGGAGGAGGACTCCAGGGGCCAGTCACCCAGCCACACAGCAAGCCACGGAGTAAGATTTACAGAAGTAAGAGAACGGGAAAAGCCCAGAGGTAAAAGATAGATGGGATAATTTTAAGTTAAGAAAAGCTGGCTAGAAATAAGTCAAGCTAAGTCCGAGCATTCATAAATAAGAAAAAGCCTTGGTGTATTTATGTGGGAGCTGGGTGGCAAGCCCCCCCCCAAAAGAACAAACAAACAACGACACTGCCCAGCTGCCCAGACTGCCCCAGGCTTGCGTGTGGGTCTCCTAGTCCACTCAGTCTGTCCTGGCACTGGGCAGGACCATGCTTCTCCTAGGAACCCAGGGCAGACTGCCCCGGCCTCCCGTGTTTGAGGTTTCTAAGGCCCAGATATAGATGATATAGGCTCTATCATTTTGCCTGTTTGTTTCTCTTCGGATGAAGTAGGGCTCTTATCCAGGGTTGCCCTGGGGAAGAATTGGATATGAGGATGGCTTTTAGTTCCTGTAGCTTGCCTGTTGCTCACACATTTCCTCCTTACATACATGAAGTTGGAGGACATGTTAATATCTCCAGCACAGAATTTGCCGTAGACAGGAAAACCCCACTTTCATCTGGAGGAATAGACGTCTCATGGAAATCACCAGATCTGTTCAGATTCCTGCCAGGTAGTAGTGTGCTGAGAGAATGGGCAAGAGTTGGCTCAGGGACTCTAAAACATGCTCTTGGGCCAAGGTTCTAGTTAGGAAGCCTGGCTTGAGGACTGCGATTTGTCCACTCCAGTCCCTCAGAAAGTAGGAGCTGTGTGCGCAGGAAGGAAGGACTGCAGGGGAGGAAGAGGCTCTGGAGCCCAGCCCCTAAGGAGACTCTATATGGACGCATAGTCCATACGTGTCCACCCTGGAAAGCTTACTGCGGACCTCTTTGGTGATAGCAGGTAGTGAAGCAAGAGGCTCCCGCTGAGCTGGGCGGAAGTGAAACAGTAAAAACAGAAACATTTCAGAAGGTGCTAAGTGCGTTGGAGAACCGTGTGTCTATATGGTTGACGAGTCAGGGTGCCAGGAGATCTGGTCCAGCTAGAGCAGAGGCTGGTGTTGTCTTCAGTAGCAGCATGAGATGACCTCACCTGGAAGGTGAGCTGTGAGCATTGGCCAGGGACTTGAGAGTGTCTGCTGAACAAGGGACAGGTGTCACCCTGAAGACTGAAGCTTGGAGCTCTGTTTGTGGAAGCTGCTGTTGGTTAAAAGAGATAGTCTGGAGGAAAACCAGCCAGGGGCAATGAGCAGCCATGAGGGCCATGCCTGGGCTTAGAGACTCGAGCTGCGCTCTGAATGAGGAAGGAAATCCTTGGAGCCCGTGATAATGGCACCCGGAAGATTGCTGTGTTCCTCTCCTTATTCTCATCGTTTTTCAGGGAAGATGCTTTTCTTCCAGACAGTTTGACAGGTGTTTTAAAGAGCGGACCAGATGGGGAATTTTCTCACCACCCTCATCCTTTCCGTGATTTTTCTTGTTGGTCTAAGTTTAGTCAGGAAAACACTTTCTCATTGGGTAACTGTAGTTCCAGGTTGCACTGTTGAGAGCAGGGTGATGAAATCCCCCCACCCCACATTACTCCATGACATCCTACATGGAAATAAGCTCTTTGCCCAGGGTATCCATCTTGTATACGCTATCCACCTGTTAGTTACTTAGTAGCTGCCTCAGCTACTTAGCTTACATTGACTATGCATTAGTTCATGTAACCCTTACTTAAAAAATGGCTCCAAGGCACAAGAGTAACAGTGATGGCAGTGTTATTAGAGTGTTTTGTTTTAATGTGTCTAGTTCACTATTTTTGTTAATGCCTTGCTTTGCCTAGCATTTAAATTAAGTTTTATAATTGTTTGGAATGTAAAGATAAAAACACACTCTATGTAAGTTTCGGGATACGTGCGTCTTCGGGTATCCACTGGGAACTTAGAAGATGCTCACCGCAGGTAAGAGGAGGCTGTTGTGGATGGCTATCTTCCCTATGCTTTACACTGCCCTTCCTTAGCACTTGTTTGTTCTGGTCTAAATCTGGTTTTATAAATACATTATTCTTACTGGGTAGGAGCCCGCCTTGATGCATGACCTTATCTTAATTCAGAGGCAACAACAAATAGTAAACTGACCTTTAAAAAATTAAAATCTTGCCGGGCGGTGGTGGCGCACGCCTTTAATCCCAGCACTCGGGAGGCAGAGCCAGGCGGATCTCTGTGAGTTCGAGGCCAGCCTGGGCTACCAAGTGAGCTCCAGGAAAGGCGCAAAACTGCGCAGAGAAACCCTGTCTCGAAAAAAAAAAAATTAAAATCTTAGTGTACCAAAATAGAAATGAGAAGTAATCAAGAAAATGAAAAGAAGCAGGGCCTGGTACTGTACACTTTTCATTCCAACACTCAGAAGGCAGAGACAGGTCTTTTTGATCTAGATCTTTATGAGTTTGAGGCCAGCCTGGTCTATGTCAAGAGTCCTAGGCTAGCAAGGGCTACGTAGTGAGACCCCGCCTCCAAAAAGAAGATGAATAAAAAAGAGAGAAATAAGAAAATGAAAAGCCGGGCAGTGGGGGCGCATGCCTTTAATCCCAGCACTCCGGAGGCAGAGGCAGGTGGATCTCTGTGAGTTCGAGGCCAGTTTGGGATACAGAGTGAGTTCCAGGAAAGGCGCAAAGCTACACAGAGAAACCCTGTCTCAGAAAAAAGAAAAGAAGATGGAAAGAGAACGCAGAAGGGAAGACGAAGGTTCACATTCAGGTCATGTGTCTGAGAGGGAGCTTGTATCCAGCATCCCAGAGCTCTTACAACACAGTCTTCAAAACACAAATGACCCGGCAGAAAAATGTGCAGAGTGCTTGAGAGGACCTTTCTACGAAGATGTACAAATGGCCAAGAAGCATGTGAGAGCAATATCATTAAATGATAGGGAAATGCAAATCAACGTTAATATGAGGTACCATTCCGTACCTCCTAGAGTGATTAAAATGATGTCAGACAGATAATACACACTTCAGTGAGATGGTAGAGATGCTGGGATCCTCATACAGTCCCCATGGATACACAGAGTGAAGACAGCTTGTCAGTTTTTAAAGACTTTCATCATAGAATTACCATGTGACCTAGCCTTTCCATTCCCAGGTATACACTCAAGGAAAGGTGAGGTTGTGTCCCCACAAAAATTTGTACATTAACATTCACAGTACCATTATTCAAAACTCACAAAAAGTAGAGATAACCTATGTGGCCACCAACAGTAGAGAGTATGGTGTATTCACATAATGGAATATTATTCATCAGTGAAAAGTAACTAACTTTGAAAGTATTGGAAAAGAAACCAGTCACAGAAGGCCACACATTGTATGATTCTCTTCACACGGGATGTGCAGAACAAGCCGATCAGGCAAACAGAGTCCTAGTTTCCTATGGCTATTGGAGGGGCACATAAGGACCATTCCACATGTGATTGTAGTGTCAGTTGTCCAGCTCTGAATTTATATTTTAAAGAACCATTGACTTGTATACAACAAACATAAATGTGTGAAATTTATCATGTATAGATTAGATCTCAATAAAGTATATTAGAAGTAGAATGGGTGGAGATTGAAACTTCACTGAGCAACTATCTCAGGCAGGGTGCTGGCCAACACCACAGAGGACGCCGAGGGCAGGTGGAAATTTCCCCAGCCCTTATCCAGTGACTAAGCACAGCAGGAGTGGCCGGCACGGCCATACCTCACAGCAGCTCCTGCGTGAAGTGTTTCCCCGCTAAGTCTGCTCTCGGTTCTGACTTCATAGTCCCGCTTTGCCCAGCTTGGCTTTCAGCCAGAGGCTGCACTTAAAATCGAGGGTTCTGTGCTTCTGCTTATTCAGAACTGGCACGATTACCCTAAGGTGAGAGTTCAGCGGCTGATCTCCCAAGCAAGGGGAGCTTCATGGCCCACGTAGAGTTGGAGTGAAGGGTCACGGAAGGCAGGCAGAACCCTGGAGGCTTATGGGCTTGTAGGGCCCTTCCAGGCCTTCAGCAGGGATGAGCACCTGGATACAGGAGTGGATCAGACAGGCCTCCAGAGGAGAAGCCCGGGACGGTGCCTGGCACTCATGCTGGACTTGTGAGCATGCAAATGACATTGTGCGTGACAACAAGGAGATCCTTATAGCAAACTTATAAATAGTGAACAATTTGCTTCTGGTTTAGTTTACTCAACAGACTCTCGTCCCCCAGACTTATTCACTGAAATACGGACAAGTATGTACTGCTTGGATTTTCCTCATTAGTAACATTAAATGCTCACTGGTCTTGGAATTGGAAGAGGTTGGCAGACCCTGGCGAATTTCCAGCATCTGTTTCCAGTCTTCACTCTCTCTGACCATTGGGGAGTATTGGACATTGTTGGCTACTTGTATAATTTCCCTTCAGAAGTTCTGATAATTTAAAAATCTATACAGATCTTGTGATGTAACTCAGACTATTTCAGACGCTTCAGTGTCTTCCCTTTCTTTTGACATGAGCGCCTGCCCCGTGTCTTCAGCTCTCTCCTGCCGTTGACCCCTCACTGCCCTCGGGCCCCATGGGCCTCCCCGTCCCCGTGCTCATCTTCCCTCCGTGTCTAAACAGTTATTCATCCTCCGTTTCTTCTTCGTGTGCCGCTGTCTTACTCTGTCGCTCTGCCGGGAACTGCCTGCGTATCTGTTACGTTTAATATCTAATCTCTCTTCTCTGAGCCATGCCACGTCCTCTGATTCTGGGTAGTTAAGAGAGCCCTCGAGATCATCTAAGATGCTTCGTATCAGCAGAGAATGCCCAGGAGTCACTAGAAATGGGTCTTTCTTTACTCAGCAAACCTTTCTTGAGTGCCATTTTATATTGGGGACAGCAGTACTAAAAGTAAAACTTCCCTGAGCTAGAGGTCATAGTCCAGTGATAAATGCAGCAATCCTTACATCCTTCAGAATTAGTCACGTCACACATGTATGGAATGGTCGACCTGGAACAGAGTTTAAGAAATAACGTCCCTTAAGAGTAACACTGAGTGGAGCCATAAAGGTTGAGTGTCTCTCGTTCCCATAGGGTTGTATGAGTCAGATATGGGTAGATGGTCCTGCCTGCACCCAGTCACAAAGAGTGGCGAGACAGCCTGGTGGTTAGCCCACGTCAAGTGAACACTGTGCTGGTGCTCGGCATGCAGTGGAGAGGCAAGGCTTGATAGGCAGGCAAGGGCTGGCCCTGAAATGTCTTGACACCATCCTGACACATGGGGGCTTTATGCTCTAGAGCCACGGTTGTCAAAGGACAGTCTGTACCACACTCACCTGAAGACTTGGTGAAATGCAGAAGACTTGGCCCTACTCCAGAGTTCTTGGCCATGCAAATGTGTTCGAGTCCCAGGAGTCAGCGTTCTCCTATGTCCCTTGGGCGCTGCTGCTGCTGCTAATGAGGACCCACACCCTGAGAAGCATCACTGTAGGTGAAACAGCCACCTGCACATTTGTATCTGCATCTTGGTGCCCAGCACTCAGCTTCCTATTTATAGCCACAACAGCCAGAGTACTTGAGAAATGGTTTTCTGAATCTGCGGCCCAAATGTCAGCATTCTAGTCGTGATACGGCATGTACTACGTCTTCCTGAGTAGATGATTAAGCCCAGTACTGTCAGCTGCTGTTAATAATTTCTCCTCTGCTGTCTGAACCCCGAAATGTTAGCAAGTTCATCCAGCTGACTCCAGCAGAAGACATGAAGTTGATCTATGTGTGCTGGAAATGTTGTGCATAAATGTTACATGTGAAGAGAGATGCAGTGAAAACCAGGCTTTTTGCTGCCTTGTTCATTTGCTAAAACTCAATCTTGAGAATGTAATTTAACAGTTTTGAAGCTGAATATATAAAATAGAACTGCAGAACTATAGACTACATCATGTATGTATACGTTCATGTAATACATGCATGCTTACATACACAGTGTCACTCGCTAATAAGAATCATAATAATTTTCATTACAACTTGCTGTTAAACATACCATGCTGTTTCTTCATCTGGCCTGTGACTTAGAGGTACCTTTTACTTGAAAGAAAGGAGCCAGACTGTGGGCTCTGCTGGACTTGCTGTGATCCTTTCTAATGCTTTGAAGTGGTCTGATAGCCTAGCAGCACAGTGAAGTGATGCAGACACTTGCTGATTGATAAGTGACCCAACCTTACAGAAGACCTACTGAGCTTTATTTATTTTTAAAGATTTCTCATTTTTAATGTTTGTGTGTGCTTGAGTGCCTGTGCGTACATGTACGTCCGACCCCCTGAAACTGGAGTTGATAGAAGGCAGACTACCTGATGTAGGTGCAGGGCACTGAATTCAGGTCTTCTGCAAGAGCATGTTGCTCCTAACTGCTGAGCCATTACCTCCCCAGTCCCTGAGGTTTAAATATTATGTCATCCCCCCCAATTAGTCTATTGAAATGTCGTTGTTGGGTGATGGGATTAGAAGACAGGGGCCTCCCAGGGCTCAGGAGATGGCTCATTTAATAAGTGCTTGTTATACAAGTGTCAAAACTTGGGTTCCAACCCCAGGACCTCAATAACAGCCAGGAACAGCTGTCCACATCCCCCAACTCCATCCTGGGGAGGCAAAGACAGAAGGATTCCTGGGGCCCAATTGCCAGCCAGTCTACCTGAGCCAGTGAGGTCCCGGATCAGGTTCTCGCCTCATAAAACTAGGGTGAGAGTGATTGAGAAAGATGCCACGTGTTGACTCCGGCTTCCATCTTTTTATGCACATGTGTTCACACCCAAACACATACCACCGCTCCCTTCCTGCCAAACAATATGATCGGGTCTTTGGAAGGAAATCGGGGACTGAGAAAACAGACTCTCGAGAGCTGCCCTGCCCCTTCTCTGTGCGCGGACGTAAGACAGAGGGATGCCACGTCAATCTTGGCCACTATAGCCTCCAGAAGGTGAGGGAGAAACTGCTGTGGGAGCGTGGTGTAGCAGCCCGGCTGGACTAATAGAAGGTGCTGGGCTGTTTGCTGTTCTTGCTTTTTGGAGCTCTAGCTGAGATTTCTCCCTGCCCGGTTCTCGGGTGAATGCTGTCTGCAGCCCAGCATTACCCACTTCCCTCATCCATCCTTGGCCTTGAAGCACCAGGGTTTGGACACTTGCTCTCAATGTATTCCCATGACACCTTTTTAAAAAATAACCGACTCTCGTTCCACTTTCCCCAAGACAGTATTTTCTAACATCCCCACCTTATAAAATGGAGTTGAGTCCAAAAATGTTAAACCATTTCTCTGGTTCGAACGTGGAACAAGATGGTCACATACTTAAGTCAGAATTGGTGCCCAGGTATCCTGATCTTCAGTCATAGGTCTTCTCCACTACACTGGTCATTCACCCAGGTCTTCACCTCAACACTTGGAGGATATACCACTCAGGTCTGCGTTCTGACTCTGGATCTTAGATCTGTCCACTCAGCACACAGCCTGACCACATTCTGAAGCTGGTGTGTAGATTGAGTTGCCATAATCACCTTGGAAATGCATCACCTGCATGTTGGACCCCTACCTGAAGGAAACACTCCCAGCTCCAGTACGTGGGACATTCGAGGGGAAAGGGCAGCTGCGGGCACCTTAGGTGAGGCTGTGCCACCCACGGGCTCTACTGTCTCCACTGTGGAGGTTGTGGCTCTGCTGTTGGCTTGCAGTGGTTTCTGCCTCTTCCACAAGCGTGACCCCCACTGAAGTGGGGTGACACTCGACGCTGTGGCACTTCAGGTGGTCGGTTTGATGAGGTAATCCTGTTTGTGTCCAGAAAGAACATAGCGGCCTCAAGTTGAGAAGGAAGGCAAATATTTTTGAGTTCCCGGGCAGCTTTAATTTTCAGTTTGTGACAATTAGTAGCTGCTGGGAAGTGCCGCCAGCTTCCTGTTAGGATGTCATCTGGAACGTTGATAAATCCTAAGTAAATATGTTCATGTTCTTCAAACCCTCTGACAAGAGGAGCTGGTAATGGGTGCTCTGTGTGTGTGTGTGTGTGTGTGTGTGTGTTTAAAAGTGAATTTTTTTTCTGAAAAATTAGCTTTTCCAAGTGTATATTTATTTAGATAAACCCACACAGCATCTGGTATGTACAGACTAATTTGAAGCAAACTCCATTAGTTTTATCTTCTCACAAAGAGGGAATTCCAAAATATTTTCCCCCTTTTGGATCATTTCTGAGTTGATCCTCTGGTTAGTGCTCCTATTAGCCAACACAGGCTAAGTCGGGAAACACTTTTGAAATCAGGCGACAGGCAGCTTCTCAACCTACATAAGGGAAAACGTCCCTGGTGTGTTCGGGCGCCTGTGGACCTGCTGTCCACCTATGACTTGAGTACTAGAAAGCCGCTTCTTTCTTGGCAGTAAGCCACGGTGTTTTCTCATGCTGTGCCTGCCTTTCACGTTTGGATGTGTCCTGCCTGCCTCGGGACTATTTCATGCATTGCATGTAGTGACTAGGTAGGACACGAAGGAAGTTGTGATTATGCTGGGGAGTGGAAGGTCTCCAGGGAAGACGTACAGAAACCTGCCTTATTCTGCACTGTGAGCGAGACCAAACATAGACCCTAACTAACCAAATGCCTTGTGACTCCTCCCCAGGGTATGTTCTAACTCCTTCAAGTGTGGCTGCCACACTCGGGGATTACTTTTGTGTTTTTTATGCAGTGGTCACCTCCATCCTAGACTCACCAAGTACTTCTTGAGTTGATGAGTGAACTGTGTCAAACAGATGTGGTTGAAAGGCCAATAACAATATGGCTAGCATTCTGAGGAGTACTGGCACTTTGTCTAGCCAGCACACACAGAAAAGTGTACCCTGAATTGGCCTAAGCAACATCCTTTTCTCTTGCTTGTGAGCCTGTATTTGGAGTAGGCTTTGGAAGGAATTTCTCTTTTTTGCTGGATGTGGCATCAGCTGCATTTCCCCTTGAAGATGATGTACTCACCAAATGCCGGATTGGCGCTGAATGTGTGCCAAAGTCTCAGTCGGGCCAAGGTCTGTGGGAGTCCAGGCTCCACTCTACAATAGATGTCTCCATGGGTAATTGTTAAGGCCCCAAAGTATGGATGCCTTGGGGGTAGGTGGATGGCATGCATGATGTTGCAGATCTCCAGGTGGATGGCATGTACAGTGTTGCAGATCTCCAGGTGGATGGCATGCACGGTGTTGCAGATCTCCAGGTGGATGGCATGCACAGTGTTGCAGATCTCCAGGTGGATGGCATGTACAGTGCTGCAGATCTCCAGGTGGATGGCATGCACGGTGTTGCAGATCTCCAGGTGGATGGCATGCACAGTGTTGCAGATCTCCAGGTGGATGGCATGTACAGTATTATAGATCTCCAGGTGGATGGCATGCACAGTGTTGCAGATCTCCAGGTGGATGGCATGCACGGTGTTGCAGATCTCCAGGTGGATGGCATGCACGGTGCTGCAGATCTCCAGGTGGATGGCATGCACGGTATTGCAAATCTCCAGGTGGATGGAATGCACAGTATTATAGATCTCCAGGTGGATGGCATGCACAGTGTTGCAGATCTCCAGGTGGATGGCATGCACAGTGTTGCAGATCTCCAGGTGGATGGCATGCACAGTGCTGCAGATCTCCAGGTGGATGGCATGCACAGTGTTGCAGATCTCCAGGTGGATGGCATGCACGGTGTTGCAATCTCCGGGCCAGTGGCCTTTAGTGACCTAGATTGGAAGTCATAAAGTCGCCTCCACCATGGTTGTACGCCCACCCGATTCTAAGAAGAGAAGATGTATGTCTTGCTTTCCATAGGGAAATTGCTAGGAATGACAGACATTGCAAAGAAGTGTGTGAGATGGAAAATATTGGGGTACTTTTGGAGAATATCTACTCCATAATCCAAAATGGAAATTGTAACCTTCCACAAATTCAGTTTTTCTCCAATGTTCCTGACCCAGTAATTGACCCCACTTTCTCCATTTGTGATTATAGCAAAGTTGTAGAATCCACATTTAATGCCTCCTTTATTCTTTTGAATCTTGAGTAATTTGCCTTATAGTCTGTTTGTTGGCCCCTGGCTCTGTAACCCTCAAGTCCTTAAGTCCTGTGTACTACCAATGCCATGAACTACCAACTCATTCCTCCCAGCTCAGCTTTCCTGTGACAGCCCTCCAGTGGGCTTCCCTTCAAAGCCAACAGCCTGTCACTGTCTGATCTGATCTGAGATATATATCTATAGATAGATAGATATAGATATAGATATGGATATATAGATATATATACACACACACTGCTTCCTATGTGATCTGATCACATTAAACTCATTCATCACATATATCCTGGCTAATCTATGTCAGCCTGACAAAGGTCGAGTCATTTGGGAAGAGAGGACTTCAATTGAGAAAATGCCCCACAGGTTGGCCTGTGAGCAAAACTGTGGGGCAGTTTCTTGATTGATAAGTGATGTGAAGGGCCCAGCTCACTGTAAGTGGTCCCACCCCTGGGCCGGTGGTCCCGAGTACTACAAGAAAGTAGGCTCTGCAATCCGCGCAGAGCAAGCCAGTAAGCAGCACCCCCCCCCACCCCCCACCCCCGCCATGGCCTCTGCTTCAGTTCCTGCCCTGCCCTCTTTCGACTGTGGAAAGAAGTCCTGAGCGGTGTAAGGGGAATAAACTCCCCCTCCCCAGAAGTTGCTTATGGTCATGGTGTTTTAGTGCAACAATAGGAAACCCTCAGACAGAAATTGGTAACAGGTCGTGAGCTATTGGTGTGACAGATCTGACCGTGTGTTTTTTGGGAGAATTGTGGAAGGACTTGGCATCTTTGGGCTAGAAAAGCCATTGAGTGCTCAGAGCTTAATGAGATGTGGGAACTTAGAAGATGCTGCCGAGAGCAGAGGAGATGAGGGAGACCTGGGCTGTGACGTTTCAGGGGGGAGCTTGAGAGTCCCTTAAAGACACTGTTGGAGCTGTTGGATGTTCTGATTAAGAACTTGTGCTTTTCTGAGACAATCAATACTAGTAAACTGGAGCTACAGAATCAGCTGTGATTAAGAAGAGACCTCTCCAGAGAGGGCTGAAGCTGCAGCTTATGCTGGCAGCTGAACCTGGGAAAGGGTAAGAGTTTCCCACGTGGTCCTGGATTGGAGGCATGAAGGGGTCGTGGCGATTAGCTGAGGCTTGGCCGTGTGTGGTAGGGCTGGAGTCCCCGAAGAGGGGCCAGGAGAGGCCGTTGGTGAAGGCACGGCCTTAGTTGCAGGATTAGTGCGGGATTGAAAGGGTTAGGAAGGGAAGTTGAGGCTTGGCGCTGAGTGGCAAGCTCAGATCCCCTGAAGAGAACTCTAGGAGAGGCTATGAGTGCAAGTGGAGCCCAGATATAGCAGGAGACCCCAGCATTTGGGGGATGCCGGGACCCATGGGATGACCACCAAGACAGCAGCAGCCTTGAAGTGGAGCCGGTCCGAGCCTAGGTGACAGGGTGACAGGGTGTGTGCTGGGGATGGCAGGTCCAAGAGGTGGAGCTAGCTGCCAAGCCCTCTAGGGCCCGGAGAGTCCTGTGTGGGTCAGTTTGCTGTCAAATCTTGACTTTGCTTTGATTGTCCATGCCCGGGCCCCATTTCTTCCCTCTTGGAGTAAGAAATACTTATTTTTGATTTAACAGGAATCTACAGTTAAGTGCCTGAACTTTTAAAACAATTTTGGAATTTTACAGAAAGACTCTGGTGTTTTAGAGCGACTGGGTATTTTAGAGAAACATTGTAATTTTAGAGAGATTTTAGATTTTTAGAGGGCTTTTTAAGTATTTGAATTTACAAAGACTGGGATTTTCAGGTTGAAAATATTTTTTATATTGTGATATTGACATTCATGTAAGATCTTGAGGATGAACAGGAAAGGAAAGGTTACGGCTTTATGGTGACGTGAAAGTGTAAGATGAACTAAACCCATTCCTCCCCAGGTTGCTTTCCGTCCTGGTGTTCCGTCACAGCAGCAGAACCCTAACTAAGACAGCAGTCTTCTGGAAGCTTCTAAAAGCCTTGCAGTACTTTTGATGGAAGAATGAAGTTCCTCCCTGGTGTTTTCACCTGCTGGCTTCAGAGTCATTTAGACCTGAGCTCCATTTGCATCTGCTCTGCAGGGCCCTAGAGCTCTGCTCTTTCCGGGCCCAGGGTTCTCACTTCCGGTCTTGCTAGTCCTTCAGCCTTCCACAGTCTATTAATTATTCATGTTTGCATGAATATCATTCCTTAAGAAAGCCCAGGCTAGACCTTTGCCAAAGATTTGAGGGTGTCTATATTTTCCTTTCTGCCCACATTACACTTTTAACTGTTCATACCATCTTTGTTTCTTTCACTTGGTAGACTCTAAAATATTCCATGAGGTAAAACAACTGGTCTTGACTCTCAGAAGTTAGGCTGGTGTCTGACAGACACACAGTGAACACTCAGTACATGCCTGTAAATGAATATGTATAGGTGTCCATATACAGATACTACATATTCATATCCTCACAAATCAACTTCTGAGTGTCTATAGAGAGAGGTTCTGTAAACATTTATGCTTGAGTAAGATTTATAGATGGTTGGGTTTTGTATCTGGGAACCTATACGTGTTGATGATGAATTCTCATCTGTTGACTCGTCATCCATTGTTTAATATATAGCACATTAAAGCTGGGCATGGTGGCTCATGCCTATAATCTCAGCACTCAGGAGGCAGAGGCAGGTGGGTTTCTGTGCCAGCCTGGGCTTCAGAGCAAGTTCCAGGCGGGTCAGGGCTACACTGTTAAATCCTTCCTCAAAGGTAAAATTTAAAAAAGTCAAAATGCAGCACACCAGACACTGTTCTGGCTCAGACATACCCTTTGTCTCCTGACCGACTGCTCTCCCTCTTCTTCAAGGTAAGGAGTCAGCTGCCATGAAAACCGATCTCTTGAGGGCCCGGAACATGAAAAGGTACATTAACCAGCTGACTGTGGCAAAGAAGCAGTGTGAGAAGAGAATCCGGATCCTAGGAGGGCCTGCCTACGACCAGCAAGAGGACGGGGCCTTGGATGAAGGGGAGGGGCCTCAGAGCCAAAAGGTAGGACCTGTAGCTTCTTTGGCCGCATCAGTTTGTTATAAACAGTGCGAGGACACGCACGGTCTTCTACCGCCTCAGTGTTTCATTGCTACGGCTCGTGCTGCTGGTTTCAGGAGTAAACAGCTAGTTACTGGGTGTCCTTGAATTCTGGAAATGGCAGTTGGTGGTGGGCGGTGTATATATCTGTGTACGTGTGCACACGCCTGTGTGTGAGCCTGTGCACGCGTGCACACGCCTGTGTATATTGTTTTCCACCCTTCTTTTCTCCACTCACCTCCACTTCAAGGAAACATTTCCTGTTTGCAGGACCTAAATCAAAGTCATCCATTATCAACTATATAAAAAGTACCACCTAGGAAGGAAAGACTATTTCATTTAACTCTAGCCAATTTGCTATGAGCTGTCTTCTTGATATTTAGATAATGAGGTGGTATATTTGATTATCTTGCCCAAAGCCACAGAGATAGGATGAGGCAGAACTAGATAAAGACCCAGATGTGGTTGACTCACCAATGCCAGTGCTTTCTGATTAAATCATAATGTGGAGGCGTTTGTGCAATGTCTTGGACTGCCTGCTCGTGGTGATTAAATCTCACAGAGCACAAGGACATTTCCTAGCCCCGTTTAGGAACTATTCTAAGTGCAGGGACCACACTTGTCTTCTAAGACCTGGAACATGGAGGAGACTGCCACAGTGTGTCCCAAGGAGCTCGAGGAACAGGGCTTCATGGCAAATGAAAATCCCTTGTCAGATGCTGGCCACAGAGAAAACATTAGTATAGTTTAGCCTGGCTGCAGCCTCTAACTTGTCCCTCCTCTGACTTTCAGTTTCAGTCTCTAACCGTGTATGTCTAGCGTTGAGTCAGGGACCTATCCGGTAATCCCCCTGCCTCCCTCCTCTACTGCTCGCTTTTGCCTTTGTCTCGGTCCTGACTTGGTCTTCCCTGGGGAGGTTCCGTCCTATCAGGCCAGAGTTCTGTATCGTCTTACGTGGGTGGAGTCCCTGTCGATGGCGGGGCCCACACTGTAGTCTGTTTGACTGAACACGTGTGCCTCCTGGCATTCTGCCTTCTGAGGCAGAGCGGGAGCTGTGCCGTGCTCAGGGTTGCAGAAGGTAGGCTTCACAGGTTGAATTTCGCCTTCCTTCCCTCAGTTTATCTCTTCTCAATGTCTACCACAGTTCATCGTGGAGAAGGGATTCATCCTGTGTCCTTTCATTATTTTAATCAATTCACTCATTCAGTAGACACTCACTGAGGGGCCACTGTCTCTTGGTTATTGGACTAGAATAAGGAATAGGATAGAATCCCTACTTGCAACGAATCCCATTTAATTATAAGGTGTGTGTGTGTGTGTGTGTGTGTGTGTGTGTGTGTGTGTGTGAGAGAGAGAGAGAGAGAGAGAGAGAGAGAGAGAGAGAGAGAGAGAGAGAGAGAGATCAATCTAGTAGAGATGCAACATGTACACCTAAGTGAGGACCCAGATGGCTCCCTAGAGTTAAGGGTTATGAACGGGGAAGTCTTGGGAAGGCTTAGGAAAACTGAATGTGATTTCAGTCAAGTTGCCTTATGACAATTACAAGAAGACTGTCCAAATCTTGCTGCATTTTAAATTCACTCTTTCTAAATAGGAAAGGAGAAACGAACTTATAACATGAGTTTATCCGTAGAGTCAAAGCGTTCCCTCCGGTCTTAAGGCTGGAAGACTCAGCTAACACTGTACAGCCTCAGTGGTAGCTCGGCCTGCTGGAGTTAAAGCTGGTTTGTTTTGAGCTGTTCTAATATCTTCATAAATGGATGGAGCACTCTTGATGTAACCTAATCCCAGTCTGATCAAGAAGAATCACCACCAAGTTTACTTCAGAATATTCTCTTTTAAATTAGATGAGCCATCCACTTATAAAAAAGAGATTGGCCAGGCATGGTGGCTCATGTCTTTAATCCCTACAATCCAGAGGCAGAGACAGGTCAGTCTCTGAGTTCAAGGTCAGCCTGGTCTACAGTGCGAGTTCCAGGACAGCCAGGGCTATACAGAGAAACCCTGTCTTGAACCACCACCCCCAAAAGAAAGAAAGAAAGATTGCCTGTACGTAAAAGACTAGGAATTTTATGTTGCTTTTAAGAAATGAACTGTGAAGGAACAGTTGGATTGAAAAACGAGAGGAAAGGACCTGCCCTGTGGTCACTAAAGAAAAGATCCGGAGTAGCTTCTGACCTTAGACAGAACAGATTTTTTCAGAACAAGGAAGATAGCCAGAGATAAAGACATGACATTGTGGTAAAGGAATCAGGTCGTGAAGAAAACATGAACTCCTAAAGATGCTTTTAGTGCATATGAGAACTTCACAGTTCATAAAGCACGAACTAGCAAGTAAACGGGAGCATGCTCAGTTATGGCTGTGGATATTAATAAGCCGTTTACGCAATTGTTAGAGCAGATCCACAGACTGTGGGCAAGGCTGCGAAGACCTGCGTACCGCCAACACCAACCGGAACTAATAGACATTTCCCAGAGAGCTGTTCCAAAGACAGCAGAATGTGGGGCCTTTCACCTGTATACACCAGGCAACCACTAAGAAGTGTGATAGTACTGAATGATAAAATTATCCACCCAAATTTAAAAGATTTAATACAGAAATTGCTATCTGACCACTATAGAATTAAAATTAGAAATGAATAATTGAAAAAGATCTGGGAATCTCTAGATGTTTGGAAATAAAGATAATGTATGTAAGGCTCCAGTCAGGAGAAATCATAAAGGAAATTAATAAGTGGAGTGAAGGTGGTGTGTGTTGGTGTCAGCGGGACGCTGCTAGGCCGGCACTTAAGACAAACACACACTGTAATGTCTGTATTAGAACGGAAGGAGGTCTGAAGTGAGTGGTCCAGGGTTCTGCTTCTACAGGTACAACCTGTAGAACTGGGAGGAAGGAGAGAGAAAGACACAGGAAAATTATACAACAATGGGCAATTGGATGTCAGCAGATGTTGCAGATAAAAGAAAGTTGGAGGGTTTTTCAGAAAAAAAAAATTAATGTGGATTTAAGTTATGGAGGCACAGAGAAATGGAAGGAGAGAACCTTAAGAGAAGGACGGTAGGGGGCTGGGAAAATGAGCCAGTCAGTTAAGTACTGGGCTTGAATCCTCGACACACACATGGAAAGAGGGGCACAGTAGCAGCTGCCTGTAATCACAGCACTGGGGGAGGGGTCAGACGGACTGCAGCTCGCTGGTCAGCCAGCCTAACCATGCAGGTGAGCTCAGGCTCAGTGGCAATGTGACAGGCCCTATGTGAAAAAACGTGAGAGTGACCGAAGAAGATACCCACCATCCATCATCCACCATCCACCATCCGTCATCCACCATCCACCATCCATCCCTGGTCGGCACAGGCACATGAACATGGATACTCTTACACACACACACACAGAGGAGGGGGGGGGTACATCTCTAAGAGTAGATGCCAGCATCTGAAAAGAGAGACACCTGCATACAGTTTTAAGTAAGTGCATGTCACTTTAAATGAAGTAGATTAATTCTTTAAAATTCACAGATTGTTAAACATGAGCAAAAAGACAAAAATCTGAATGGCTTTAGATGTATTAAAGAAAATTAATTCAGAATTTAAAATCCTTCCCCAAAGAAAACTCTAGGCCTAGATCATATCACTCGTGAATTCTATGAAGCCTTTAAAGAGGGTGTGTGTGTGTGTGTGTGTGTGTGTGTGTGTGTGTGTGTGTGTGTGTGTGTGACAGAGAAAGGGGGTGGAGGGAGAGGGGAGGGGAGAGGGAGAGAGTGTCTGTCTGTCTGTCCTCCTCCCCCTTCCAGATCTTAAACACTAGATGTCGCGCATGTGAAGGACTGTTCTACCACTGAGTTGCCCCCAGCCCGATACCAGTTTATCTGAACTCTTAATCCACTGCCAATGCTTTCATTCTTGTTTACTTACCTAGAAAGTGACCTCTGAAGGTTTTTAATATACCAATATCTTTTTCATATACCAACATCTATTTTCTCAAAAACTGGTTCAGTCTCCTGCTTAGTTCCTGATGCTCGCTGTGATTCATAACAACTATTATGAATCTCCAGGAGGTAGTGACATGTCTTCTTTCATCCCGCACATCTAAGAACTGAGGCGAGTGACAGGGTAGAAGCTCACAGGACTGGAAAGTTTTCATCGCCACATGGAAACAAATCTGTCTTGTTCTGTTCAAGGGCCACTCTTCTCCCCTGCCTCAAACACATACAAGTGGTCCCCAGTGGAAAGATTGAAGTGTTCAGGAAAAAAAAAAGAGGAAGAGAAAATTAAAATATCTGGAGCTTGGACATCAGTGACAATAAGTGGCCGACCTTTTATTTGAGGCTAGTTTGCACCTCAGTGTATTTGATCCAAAGATAAATCAAAATGAACACTATTGACTGTAGTCTAGAACTATACCGGTGTAAGAAATGGTTCCCGGTCCTTCTGTTGCTGGAATAGTTGTTGACTTGTCTTTCCGCAGCCAAAGTTGACACAAATTCCTTTCAACATCCTTGGAGCATGCAGCGGAAGATTAATGCTTCACAGGGCTTCCCTGGTAGGGCTTATGAAAAGTAAAAACAGGTGTTAGTATATCCCAGGATTAATGAACTACTGAAATTCAAGGGATCTGCAATAGTTGTACTAACATCTTTTGTGGAAAACTGGTTCTGTTGCTGGTGTTGTAAATGGTAAAAAGATGTAAGTAGATGTTCAAACAAACAAACAAAAACAAAACAAGCAAACAGAAAAACTTAGTTGAATGATTCAGTGAGTAATACAAAATTGGTATTTTTGAATATTTTCATTTTGAATATTCAGTAAGTCATTTCCTTTCATCAGTTTCCAGAAATTGCTTTTAAAAAATATGTCCTCCTTTCTGCCTACAGTAAGGGTAAATAAGGGCTGCTGAGGGAAGGGTTGAGTGTGTATTGACTTCTTGCATGTGATTTTAGAATATGTTAGTGGTGATATTTCAGAATATTTGCACATCATGTTAATTTTTAAGAATTTCAAAATAAAAGTTTCTAATTGTACTTGAGTTCCGCCTATTAAATTTTAATTTTGTTGCTGATTTAGACTAAGGATCTAGGTCTTACGTGCCTTCTAAATGAATTTGTGGCATTTTTCCTAGGTGAGTCGTCGTCGGTCATTATGGGGTCATCTGCTCCTTCCTCTTACAGCAGTCCCTGTCCGTGGTTGTTCTTACTACATCTTCAGATGTCCAGTGTTCTCCTTTACTGTGAATGTGGAAAATGCTAAGAGTGGTAGAACTGATTTGATAACCCATACAGTAGAATTTTAGGGGCCAATTAAAATAGTATTTACATAAGATTTGTTAGTGCCTGTGGTACTATAAACAATCAAGATATAAGTCCATTGATGTTTTTCCTCAGCCATATGAAATATGATAGGAAGCAAATGCCAAACTCCAGACCCTTAGTTTTTAGACATTTCTCTTCAGTTGTTTATTGTTTTAGCTTTATATGTCCCATCAGAACAAGAATTGTTATCTGTGTCCTAATGTCAAGCAGATGTCAAATAAATGTTTGTTGAACAACTAAATGTTTAGTATAAAATTAGTGATTTTTGAATATATGCATTTTCATTATTCAGGAATCTGAATTTAAAATTTAGAAACCTGAGAGCCATTTCATCTTATCAGGTATACTACCTTACATTGTCTATGAAAATGCATTTTTCCCTGAGTGTAGAAGTTAATTCATGGAAGTTAAAAGCAGACTGGCATTTGAAATTTTGTCTTTAGAAAATCTTTCTGTCTTAGGGTTTCTATTTCTAAAACAGAGTGACACTGGGCCTGGCTTGAGCATCTGAGACCTCAAAGCCCACCTCCAGTGACACACTTCCTCCAACAAGGCCACACCTCCTCCAACAAGGCCACACCTCCTCCAACAAGGCCACACCTCCTCCAACAAGGCCACACCTCCTAAATAGTGCCACTCCCTGCGGGCCTGAGGGGGCCATTTGCATACAAACCATCATCACACTTTCTTATATTCTCTTAATAGATTCTTCAGTTTGAAGATATTATGACCAATCCTTTCTACCGAGAGCGCTTTGAAACATACATGGAGCGGCTGGACAAGCAGACTCTGATCGGCTTTTGGGAATCCGTGGAACATCTGAAAAATGCAAACAAGGTAATGTGCTTATGCTTTAAGGAATATTAATCATTAGCTAATGAAAGCTTGCGTGCTAGGCAGTATATCACCAACTCAGTGATGCTTTAGGATAAGTCTGTCTGTATGTCTATCTGTTGGTCTATATTTTGTTTGTTTGTTTTGAGACAGAGTTTTTCTGTGTAGTCTTGGCTATCCTGGAATTCTCTTTGTAGACCAGGCTGGTCTTGAACTCACAGAGATCAACCTGCCTCTGCTTCCCAAGTGCTGGGATTAAAGGCATGCACTACCATGCCTGGCTCAGGATAAATATATATTAAAGTAGCATTTTACATCATTCTACTTCAGCCCATTATGGCAAATAAAATGGCACTATATTTTTATAGAAGATGCTTTTGACTGAATAGTAAAGGGGGACTATTTACAAGTGTGCCAAGAGATTAGATTTCATCATTTTAATGAACTACAAAAACATGTATCCATCCACGTTGCTCTTACAAAAGACTAGGCCTTATCACTGTCAACTCAGCCTCATAAACTTGCTCTATCATTATTTGTATTTCATTACCATAGCAATTCTCCTGCTTTTTAGTCTTTCTATTGTGATGTACACTTTTTACATTAGTTTTTTTCCCCTTTCATTTCACATAAAATATGATTGAACAAAGGAAACCAAACATTTTTGGTTTCAAATGTGTCTCAAGCAAAGAACCCAATGGATTATGCATTGTAGTTAGTAAGTTTTCAGTACGTATTTTAGAATTAAAGAATGTCTGTACATTCTTCATATAGGTAAATATATCAAAGTCACATGTATATCATATATATTGTATTAGCATATAGCATTTGAGTGATTCATTAACATAAGTGAAAGAGCATTTAATTTCATTTGCATATGAATATTGCTAGACTAGAAAACCAAATTAAGTACCTGATATATCACACATTGAACTAAGCAGCTAAATTTAGTCTTGTGGTATTTTAAAATCTCAGGACTACTTTCATTGCTGACTCATCAGGTATAAATTACCTTCTGTTACTCAACATAATCACTAGCCTTGACTCCAGGTGACTTTTGGCTGCTCTCAAAAGAACATTGTACAGAGTAATCTAAAGAGTTTTCCCAAACTACTGGCAGTAATTGGAAATTCTTCAGTGAAATAAAAGCATGATAGCTTCCTGAGAGTAGCTGTGGTTTGATCTGACAGCTGGACAAATGAGTCATGTTTGTTAGTTTATGTCTTTTTATGACTGTTTAGAAGTTCGCAGACTTCTTAGAGCTGCGTGAGCACCGCTGGACACCGCTGGAGCACATGAGGGTCACGTGCATGGAGGAGAGCTTTGCATTTCTACAGCGGTGCAGCAGCGACCCCAGTGTGCCTCGCAGGACTAGGCTGTCTGTGTGGCTCAGTGCCAGGGAGTTATGCTAAAGTGTTAAGCCTGAGGAATACCTGTCGTGTTTTTAATCTCTGGTTACTCGGTTGGCTCCTTTCTGGCTGAGAATTTCTTGTCATTTTAGCGAAGTGAGCACCTGTCATTATGACATCAGATAAAAGTCGTTAGACTTTAGTTCATAAGTGACATCTCCATGATGTTGAGGATCTGTTGGGATAGGAGAGCCAGTCCTTTTCTTAACGTTTGAAACAGCTCACTGTAAGTATTTACCTTCAAGAAGTGGTGGTTCTCTTTCAAGGTCTGATACTTCCCTGCACCTGAATGTGAATACAGAAGGCTAAGACCCCGAGTTTATGGTTCGAGGGTACAGCTAGGTACTGTCCTTCTAGCTCTAGCGTGTAGGGAATTGAGTGGGAAAGCCTTTCTCTCAGAGACAACGTTTCTTACCTTTCTCTCTCTTCGTCTTCCTGTCTTTTCAGAGTGAAATTCCACAATTAGTTGGTGAAATTTATCAGAATTTCTTTGTGGAAAGCAAAGAAATACCCGTGGAAAAGTCACTTTACAAAGAAATCCAGCAATGTCTCGTAGGAAACAAAGGTATTGAGGTGTTCAGCAAGATCCAGGCAGATGTGTACGAGGTGCTGAGGGACAGGTATTACCCGTCGTTCATTGTCAGTGACCTGTACGAGAAGCTGATGGTCAAAGAGGACAAGCATGCCTCCCAGCAGGCTTCCGACAAGGAGGAACTGGTGAGCTCCCTTCACCTTCCGCTTCCACTCCTCTGCGGTAGACACTTTCCTCGTTAGGACCAGATGCCTGCCGGAAGTTAAGGGAAGAAGGTTGGAAGTAACTGAATGTAGGGAAGTTTCGCTGCGTGATAGAATTTGTTTTAGTTCATGTGAGCAGAGAGAGAGTTGTCCTCCAGCAGACACAGCGGCCAGAGCGACCTCAGCGAGTTGTCCCTGAGGCGGCACACAGTGCACCTAGACCAATTATAATTGACTATAACATCTTCCGCACCAGTGCGGCAAAGCTTCTTATGAAAGACTAAATACTCACCTGAGGGAGGACAAGGTGTAGGATTTTGTCATCTTAGTGTCACGTGTATATATTTACACGTGATCACTAAGAACATCTAAAAATGAAAACAACTTGTTTTTCTGGAATTAGCAATACTTTCAATTTCATTGAATTTGCTGTTTGCTACAATTCATTAAAAACCTTAAAGAAACAACGTGGGAGAAAGTTAAGGAGAAAAGACTGGAGGAGTGTTCTGAGCGGTTCCCCGCAGTGTCCACAGATGGAAACTAAGTGATCTGTTTGTTCGACAGCCAAGGCCTCCCAAATCCCATTGCAAATGCTGTTTACCTGTAAAGTGTATGTTGGTTTGCGTAACACGTTCTCAAGAGCAATACTGAACAAATTGCACACTGAAATGCTTCTAGCAGTCCAGATTTGAGCATTTTTCAATTCGTTTTTTTCATACAACATATTTTGATCATGGTTTCCCCTCCCCCAACTCCTCCTAGATCTTTCCAACCTCCCACATACAACTTTAATTTTATGATGTCAGTGTCTCCCTACTACCCCGACTGAAACAATAACAAAAAGCAAGGAAAAAAAAAACACATGAAAATCAAAACAAACAGGCAAAAGACCAATAAGACCAAAAAAAAAAAAAAAAAAAAAAAAAAAAAAAAAAAAAAAGCAAAACAAAATAAAAAATCCACGAAAATGCCATGGAGTTTGTTAAATATGGGCATTTTATTTACAGTATGTCATAATACTGTTGGAAGACTGGGAGGGTGCCTCTGTCTCCTGCGGAGGTGGAAGAGAACGTTCCATTTGCAGGGATGGCGGGCACTTGAGTTGCTCCCCTTGTCCCCCAGAGTCCCGTGGTTGGGAATTGATCCATGGGGTTCCCCTCCCATTCGGGCTGTTAGGTAATTTCCTTTTCATGCGTTCCGAACACCCACTACGTTGGTTCCGAATGTTCAATTCTTCTCTTTGCTGGGGAAGGGTAAAGGCACTCTGAAGGTTCTCCTGCAGTCTTCTTCCCTTCACGAAATCCGGGGGTCTATGGGGACAGGATTATGCAGTGGGTGAGTAGTGATCTTCTGTTGTTCTAAGACTGCTGGCTTACTGTTTTTCCGGCAGGGTTCTGGAAGTGAGGCTGGCGAGGAAGCCCTGGAAGGCACCAGTGGGATTAGTGATCAAGCCAGCTTCGGCGTAAACAAACTTCGAGAGCTAAGTGAGAAACTTGAATATAAAAGGCAAGCTCTAAGTTCTATTCAAAATGCACCAAAACCTGATAAGAAGGTAACTGTCTTGCTTTCAAGGTTGTCTCTGAAAGTGTGTCGTCTGTGATAAATAGTGGTTTCCTGGTTATGCTGAGAACTGTCCGCTTCCTTAAGAAGGGTGGCCAGAAGCAGGTTCCATGGGCAGGCTGTGCTTTCACAGCCCGGGCGGAGAGCCTCACAGAACCATGAAAACAGGGGTTCGCTAAAAGCCAAGAGGATTGAGCGTTTGAGAATGTTAGATATTTCCCTTTTCACTGCAGTTCTGAACACCCGTTATGCTGGTCCCAAAGAAGTGGGTTCTTCTCTTTGCTGGGGAAGGGGAAAGGCATTATTAATGTTTTTCTGCAGAATTCTAGGGGCTGGAGAGATGGCTCAGCAGTGAGGAGCAGTTGCCGCTCTTGCAGAGGACCTGGGTTCAATTTCCAGCCCTCATATGGCAGCTCACAGCTGTCTGTAACCCGAGTTCCAAAGTATCTGACACCCTTGTCTCATCTCTGCAGGCACCAGGCACACAGACAATGCACAGACAGACACTCATACATGGAAAATAAAATAAATATGTCTGCGAAAATTAACTGGAAAAGATAAACAGCCGGGGGCTGGAGAGATGACCCCGTGGGTAAGAGCACTTGTTGCTCTTGCAGAGAATCCAGGTTTGGCTCCCAGAACCCACCTGGCAGCTAACAACCATCTTTAACTCCAGTTCCAGAGGATTCGATGCCCTCTCTGGCCCCTGTGGGCACTGCATGCATGTGGTGCACAGACATACTGCCAACAAAACACCCAGACACATAAAAGAAAGAATGTTTTTAAAACTGTAAACAATGACGATCGGTCGGTCGGTCGGGCCTTGTGGGGCAAGGTGCTTGCTGTGCAGGAGTGAGAACCTGAGTTTGGATTCTCACACCCATGTAGAAGCCTGGCATGGTGCTGTAAGAGGCAGGGGCGGTACAGATGAGACAGATAGGGAGATCCTAGGACCTGATGACCAGGCAGTGTGCCAAAATGATGAACTGCAGGTCCTCACAGTAAGGTGGGGAGTGGTTGACGAAGACACCTGAGTGTACACATGTGCACATTCATACACCATGCACACACATGCGCACACACTTTTTTAAATGCAGAGAGCAGCTCACAGATTGGTCCTGTTTTTGCTTTATTTCTATGTGTCTTTGGAATCCAACAAGGTTTCTAAAGTATAGGTGTGATTTGTTCTACGACATGGGTCTCCTCCAGCTTTTCCTGAATGTGTCGAGGAAAGCAACTTTTAGTAAAACAATTTTAATGAATCACGTTGGGTTTCCATTGTTGGTACTTCTTTAATACTTCTTTTATGACTTCAAATGATTTTTATAATAGGAGACTATCTCTGAAACAATATTGTAAGAAAACCAAGGTGATAGAAGCATTTTACCAACCTACAGTCAGAATATTAATTAATATTAGTTCATTCACAGTCCAGTCAGTGTTCAGTTAGAGCCGGTGGGCTTTGAGGAGACACTGGAGGAAGCCCGCAAGAGTCTAGTCCACTAATGTGTCACTTTTCTAGAGTTGTGAGGGGAAAGGAAACATGTACCAGGTTTCCAGAGTCATCAGAAGAAGAGATTTATTTCCCCTCAACATGGAGCTGTTCCCAGTTAGTGCATACGGAACATGAAGGGCCCTGGAGTTTGCCCATGACATCTTTGACATGATAACCAGAATCGGCTGGCCCAGTGGAGACTCAGTCTGCTGTGTGGCATGTTCCTCCGGAACAGCTGGATTTATTCTGGATTTACCTCATTTTAAATTAAGATGTATCTTCTAGGAAGCCACATGAAAGCTGAGTTGGAGAGTGTCCAGTGAATTATTTTCTGTTTGGGTCATCGTTTGGCTGAGAGACATTCTTCAGCCTTTCTTGAAAGAATTTCTAATAATCGTGGCCTAAGCATTCTGAGCCGTAATTACAGGATGGGATTCTCAAGCGATTTGGAGGCTTCAGTGTTGTGATGGCCTAATTTGAACACTAATCTCTGATCCCAGCGCGGGCAGTCCTCATTTCCTGCTAATCAGATTGTCCCTGGGCTGTGCAGGGAGCCCCACACTTCTGACAGTCTTGCTCAGGCCTCCAGGAGGAGGCCCATCTGCCTTTTAAGTCATTCGGGTTGGAAAATATAAAATACGTAAAATATGTCTAACAGTCGTGTTTTTATTTACTTATTTATTTGCTTATTTATTTATTTTTAAAGATTGATGTTGAAAAGACTGGCAACCTAGCAATTAACAGATACCCAGAAAACCCATGCCAGGATGATTTTTTTCCCCTGAGTTAAATGTGATTCCACGTTTCCTTGCATGTAGTAGTGGTGTTCTCCTCAGTTGGGGCTTGACTGGACACTCCACCTTTCAGATCTCTAAACCAACAGTATCTGGCTGTCGAATGTAACGTTAGCCCAGGTTTTACTTTATTTCCGTAGAGAACTTCTGATTCTGTCCCAGACTGTAGGTTGTTACTGGGAGTAAATCAGCTGGGAGGAGTCCTCACAGAAGCTAAGAGGAAATGCATGGGGCTGTGTTGATCACTGTGAAAGGCCAGGGAAACAGGGGGCTGGCAAGAGGGCTCCATCAGTAGTGTGTGCTACACAAGAGTGAGGACCTATGTAAAAAGCCCAGCATGACAATGTGTGTCTGTAACCGGTGCTGAGGACCGCAGATGGGTGTATCCTCAGAGCTCTCCACACGTGCCTCCAAAATCGGTGTAAGAGTCTGCCCCCAGCCCTCAAACACGCTGGCTCTATGAAAAGAAAAGGCAGGGCCTGTTGGTGGTAAACATTGAGGACAGGGGCATCAATGTCAACGCTAGCCTTCTGAGGTGGTGGTAAGCCCGGAGGGCTTTTCAGAGGAAACTGCTGTCTGCAAGCTTACATAAGCCTGTGGCATGTCTTAGGAAAGATGGGACATCCAAGGAAAGGGCAGGCATAGCATTTAAGATGCAATAGGTGTGTTTTGTGTATTCATCCTTCCTCCTGTAGACATGGTTGGGTTTTGTTGTTGTTGTTGTTGTTGTTTTACCGTTGGCTGTTACAGATAATGCCGCTGTGAACATTGGCATTCAGAAATCACTCCAGAATCCCGTTTCCAGTTCCTTTAGATACATACCCAGAAGTACAATTGCGGGGCTCTCCGGTGACTCCCGTTTTCATTTTTGGAGGAACAACCGTGCATTTTCCAGCCTTTGTACCATTTTCCAACACTGAGCGATTCTAGTCTCTGCCCTTTACTTCCTTTCTTCTCTTTGTTTTTGATAGTCCTCACCCCATTAGTTTTGACTTGCCTCTCCCCACTTGTTCGTGTCACTGGCCAGGTTTCCATGTGCCTGTTAGCCATTCATGCATTTTCTTTGAAAAAATGTGTATGCAAGTCCTTTCCCCATTCTTAAATTAGGTTGTTTGGTGGTGGTGCTGAATTTCAGAAGTCCTGTTTATGTTTCTACTGTTGATGCTTTATCAGATATGTTCTGTGTAAGTATTCTCTCCCATTCTGTGCTTGGCATCTCTCTGTTTTGATACGGTTCCTTGATGCGCATTTTGGGGGGAAGAAATTAAAGAAGTCCTTTTTTCCCTTGTTGCCTGTGCCTTTGGTGTCATACCAAGAAACTGCAGGTGAACCTCAGCTTTCGACACTGCCCCGCTCTCCTCGGGTTTTATTTTATAGTTATTATGCTTTTGTCTCGGGTCCATTCTTAGCTACTTGTTGGGGCCCACCTCCATTCTTTTGCATGGGGTTCTCCAGTTTTCTAGTATCACTTGTTGACAGGCTCTTGCTTGGCCCCTTATTGAAAATCAGATGACCACATACATGTTTTGTGTACTGTAGTTTAATGAGTTTGGGTGGCAGGAAGTGTGAGTACTCTAACTTTTTCCTTATTTTTCAAAAATTTTTGGGGTTGGGGGCATTTCTTGAGATCCCATATAAACTTAGCAATGAATATTTGTGTTTCTGCCATTGAGATTATGATAGTGATTGCATTATATATGTGGGCTGCCCTGGATGATATTGCTGTTATTGCAACAATATTAAGTCTTCCCGGTCATGAACTTAGGATCTCTTTACAAATATTTGTCATTTTTATTCATTTTATTGGTATTATAGAACTCTTTCATTTCCCTGTCTAATACCTGAGAATCTTATTTTTTCAGGTGCTGTTTTAAGTAAAACCAGTCCTGTTTTGGATCATTCATCATTGACATGTAGAAGCACAGCCATTTTGTGTGTTGGCTTTGTATGCTGCTTCTCTGCTGATTGCAGAGCCTTTGAACTGGTCTCATAACTCCCAGGTTGTTTTTCTGTGGTAGATTATTTCCAAGTTGAAGGATGAAATACTCGGAATAGAGAAAGAATGCGCAGATCTTCAGCTACACATGGCCAGAACGGATTGGTGGTGTGAGAACCTGGGCCTGTGGAAAGCGGCCATCACCAGTGCAGAGGTATGGTTGCTGCTGCTGCTGCTGCTGCTCTTCTGTATAAACCATAGTTTTCCCGTAGAATTAAGACTGAAGGTCAAACCCGGTGCCCATTCTTTAGCCCCCCGTGTCCACCACTGTCCTTCCTCTGTTTTCACTGTGGTGTGCTGTGCCTGAGTGGAAACCGTCCAGGACTTCACGGTGTGGATCTCATCTCACTCCACCCGAGTCAGAGTTGCTTTTGTTCATTGAATTGTAAGCAGCCTTGAGAAAGAAGAGTTAATGCCCTTGCATTACTAATTTATTTTTTTTGGCTATGATGGTTGTAAAATGCAAAGTGTTTCTAGGAAGTTGGAGATACTAAAAAATGAAAAATGTAAATAAGTTTTATTGTTCCGTTTTGTTCAGTTAGATCTCAGAAACTCTAAGATCTTTAGTAATGAATGTTTTTCCTCTTGATTACTTGTTTTTTTTTTTCAAGAATTTTGAAGGATACACTTTATCCCTTCTCTTACCCATTTGTCTTATATGTTGTATAAAATAGTAGATTTCATTATGCTATTTTCACACACACACACACACACATATATAATATACTTGGATTGTTTTCACCCTATTAGCTTTCTCGTTCCCTGCTCTATCCCTTCATTTGACTATAAAATGACTTCCGTTAGGAGGAAGGAGCTCCTAAGCATTTACTGTCTGGTTACTGCTGATGTCCTTCCCTGAGTCAGGGGAAAGCTGGAGGGAACTAACTAGTCATGCCCACCATGCCCCACACCAGCAGCAAGGCTGAGAGTGCTCACAATGGCATGGCTGTTTTGTTTCAATTGTTCTTACTATTATTCTTATCTACTCTTCTCTCTGCAGCTTGACAGGCTGGGTGTGAGAGAGCTTAAAATTCAAAACGTTGTTTACCTCTAGATACGGCAAACATGAAGCATGTTCTCCATTGGCTGCTCTGCAAGCCGGGTGTGAAGGTTCATCAGGTGCCCAAGGGCACTTGTGAGCACTCCCGTCAAGCCAGGCTGTGGGGCAGAGGGTCAGGGAATGCCGTGTTCTACCATGCAGTACCGCTTTTTAAAGATGTACCGCTTGATAACTGTGGATGGAATTTTCATTTGCCTGGGAGTGTAGGAATGGGACAGACTCAGAAGGTAGTGCCTGTGGGCGGAGGGCCTTCCTGGTTGTCCTTGGAGCTGCTCTGACATGCAGACGCGGAGAGAGGAGGGGCAGCCCCTCAGGAGGTGCCTTCCTCACAGGCTCGTGGCCCTAGTGTCCAGTCATTATTCAGGTGTTGGCTGTGGTACCACCGTCACTGAAAAGAAGGGAAGTAGAAACAGGAAGTCCCTTGTAAGGTGGATGTGTTTGCATCAGCCAGACTTCTTGGCCTTTGGATCCTACCTGGCCCACGTACTAGATTTGTGGAAAGTTGACTACTCTGGCTATGTCTCCATGTCCCACCTATACAATGGAATAGTATTCCTGCTCACACAGTGCATGTGAGTGTCCACGAAGTCTAGTGTCTCTTCGCTTTGTTTTTAAATTCTTCTCTAATTCATGATATTAATTGAGACTCAGAATTAGTACAATTGCCCCCCATCGTGTGTGTGTGTGTGTGTGTGTGTGTGTGTGTGAGAGAGAGAGAGAGAGGAGGGGGGGGAGACTGTGTGAGCTGGACAGTAAAGAACCCCCACTACAGTAGCTGTCCTCCACTTACTGTGTCACAGGCCAGGGTGTCTGCACTGAGGGAAAAACAAAACCACAAGCACTCACTGGCTTTCAGGCTAATTCAGGTTATTGGCAGAGTTCATGAGTTCCCTGTTGTAAGCCTGAGGTCTGGTCTCTCTTCTCTTGCTTGTTTCCTTCTTGGGCTTCTAATCTTTCTGACTTCATTTTCTATTTTGTGACAGAAAAAAATGCTTCTTATGATTCAGATCTCTTCAGATAACCTCCCCGCTTGTAAGATCTACTGTGTCATTTAACATGACCTAATTGCTGAGTGAGATCCATCACACTTAGACTCCCAGGGTTTATTGAGTTCGTGCCACGAAGGGTACAGCAGAGAAAGGATAATCGTGTGTGTGGAGGCAGGGGGTGATGATTAAAATTCTCTTATAGTCTGCTTATCATGACTTCGTTTTCTGTCTTGTTTTTTCCAGGTGACAGAAGAGAACGGCGAGCAAATGCCTTGCTACTTGGTCAGGGTAAACCTACAAGAAGTTGGAGGGGTCGAAACCAAGAACTGGACCGTCCCAAGAAGGCTCAGTGAGTTTCAGAATTTACATCGGAAACTTAGTGAGGTATGAATACTTGTGAACACAGACTCATGAACACAGACCTGTAGAGTTTCTGAGCATGAAGACATTCAAGAGCTCACGCCGTTCATAGAGGAAAATGGGTTGCTCTGTCTCCTTGCTCTTGATGCCAGAGCGACAGTGGTTCAGCCTGGCATTTGGAAATTACTCATAGATCAAACAATCTAGTCTGCCCCAAATCCTTCCGGACAGATGCTTGTCTAATTTTCATTATAAATTGCTGTAGAACCCCAAAGATGTGAGAGACCAGGGATCTAGGGCCAGTGGGTTTGAAGCTGCCGGCTGTAACCCTCTAATGGATCATGAAGTCAGCTGTGTGTTAAATCACTAGAAGGGGAAGCTCTGTCGGATTTCATTCCATGTACTTCAGGAGTCAGCAGAGTGGAGCGTTGCAAACACCCAGAGCCAGAGAACTCGCCTGGCATCCCAGACCTGCCCTTTCCTGTTTGGACTAAAGGAGTAAACGCTGCAGTAGGATGTGTGGTGTGTGGAAAACACTACCTGATTCTCTTGCGGTCAGGAGTAGCCGACTCTGTTTCCCTTTGACTTACAATATCTCATATGTAATGTAGAGGCAGAGATGATAAATGTGCATCATGGCTGTAGAATAGCGTATCTTTTCTGTTGTGAGGCTTAGTCAACAAGGTTTGGAAGGCAGCAATCCAGGTGAGTTCCTGGATTTGCTGGGGGAGGGAAACTGACTCCATGCTTACTTGATTCAGGGAGTGTGCAGAGTCGCCAAGTCGGGGTTAGAACCGTTTGCTCTTCCCGGTTTTTCCCTCTGGAGGAGATTTCACTTTCTATAGAAGGCGAGTTCCTTTGATCACAGTGGTGAAAACCTCTGCAGCCATTTCAGTCTGAATTTCAGGCCGTTTTTTTTTCTTGCTGAGAATGAGCTAACCCTGGGAAGGCCCAGTTACTTCTCAGGGTTCTCTTTTGCCAACGAAAGGCATTTGTTTCCTCTAACTCTGTCTCCTGGAGTGATTTCTAACACTTTTTTTAAATGTAAGAGTGAGTTATTAATTTATTAATTTCTTTATTTACCTCTCATATATTATATTGCATCTCAACCATGGTTTCCCCTCCTTCTTCTCCCAGTCCCTCCCTCCCACAGCCCTCTTCCCCAGATCCACTTCTCCTCCCTACCTTTTAGAAAAGGGCAAGCCTCCCAGGGACATCAACCAAACATGGCATGTCAATGTAAGAAAACTAGGCACATCCTCTCGTATTAAGGCTGGGCGAGGCAACCCAGTAGGAGGAAAAGGGTCCCCCAAACAGGTGAAAGAGTTAGAAACAGTCCCCACTCCCACTGTTAGGAGTCCCACAGGAACACCAAGCTACACAACCATAGCATATATAGAGAGACCTAGGCCAGACTCATACAGGCTCCCCAGTTGTCTGTGAGCCCTCTATGAGCCCTGGTTAGTTGATTCTGTGGGCCATTTTGTTGTTGTTGTTGTTGTTGTTGGTGGTGGTGGTGGTGGTGGTGGTGGTGATGGTGTCTTGACCCTGTTGGCTTCTACCATCCTTCCTCACCCTCTTCTTCAGGAATCCCCAAGTTCTGCCTAATGTTGGCTGTAGGTCTGCATCTGCTCCCATCAGTTGCTGGATGAAGCCTCTCTGATGACAATTATGTTAGGCTCCAGTCTACGAGTATAGCAGAGTATCATTGGGAATCAGATTTCTAACATTCAGAATGGAGGACTTTATGAATACTAGCTTTTCAAGTACTTTTAAAAGAATGGCAGCAAAAACTGAGGGTCATACATGCTACGGCATTTCTCACTTTGACTGTGGTTACTCTATAAAAACAAAACATTTATCTCAGTATAAGAATAAATTCCTCCAATAGTTCCTGGGTAAAACTAGCACTATGGAAGCATGATTGTTTTCCATGTGATAAGCCATGTAAAACTAAAGCTTAGTATCAGCTTAGCTTGTTAACAAAGACAAAAGAGGAAAATAAAATCTGACATAAAATGTACTTGGAAAATAAATGTTCTTAAAACATACAAAGGTAACTATACCAAAGCATCACGTTATTTGAATGGAGTCCATGTGTGGCTTTGTGACTGTTGGGCACTCCTTTTTCCCTCTGCACTTGCTGCTGTGAGTTCCCCGTCGTGAGGACCCTCTCCTGTGACATCTGTGAGCAATGGACGCACGTTACCAATGTCACTGCCTGTTGGCTTCTCTAAAACTTGAGATGGTTTTTTTAAGAGTGAAATAGCACGCACCATGTATCCAGCACTGGTCTGATAGAATGGAGGGCTCTACCCACAAGAGGAGGCCTGTTGTCATTATTTTGTTATTAATAATATATTTAGTCTGTGGTTTCCTTTGAAAAGCAGCTGCTAGAGTACAATCTATGTTTTGTGTCCCCCACTCCCACCCCTCATCAGCTAGAAACACACCTTCCGGGAGGAAAGCTTATGTGCTGGGCTTCCAGCACAGCATGGTGTGCTGTGTGTGTGCCCATCCCAATCACAGTACTGTCCTGTTCCTCCGCGTTCTCTGAGCCTGATTCCGGTGGGTGCGTCTTAGCTGCATGTGGCGGCACATGCCTGTAGTTCCAGCATTAGGCAGACTGAGAAAGGAAAGTCACACTCATCCTGGACTACATTGTGAGAGCCTTTCTCTAAGAGGTGGGGAGAGAGACAGGGGACTAGACAGTAAGAAGGTGCTATTTGGTTTGTTCTAATTTTAATTAAAAGCTTTCTTAAGATTAAAATGTAGTTTCCAAAGACTAACATTTGATCTTTTCCACCCACAGTGTGTCCCTTCTTTAAAAAAAGTCCAGTTGCCTTCTCTCAGTAAGCTGCCTTTCAAATCTATAGATCACAAGTTTCTGGAAAAGTCGAAGAATCAGTTAAATAAGTTTTTACAGGTAAGCAAATGGGAAGTTTGGGATGTAAGGGTGAAATTAGCCGGTTGGAGGTAACTGCCGCCATCCCAGGAGCTTGCTATTTGGCCTTCTGTTTTCCCAAGCCACCCCACCCCCCCAGTCTGTATTACCAGCACCTCATAGATGCTGCCCCAGCTGTATACCTTCCCCAAAGATGACACCCCACTCATCATTCTCTTCTCCAGTGGCTTCCTGTGGTTTGTTCTAAACCAGTTCTCTTATGACACTGGATACAAACATTTTTGTCATCACGTTGCTAATCTGTATGGTAACCACATTAGCTCGCACATAAACTTGATTCATGGCAAGGTGTGTTTGTTGGTGCACACATTTAATCCCAGCACATGGGAGAGGGAGGCAGGTGGCTTTCTGTGAGTTCAAGTCCAGTCTGGTCTATATGGTGAGTTTCGGGCCAGACAGGGCTACGTAGTGAGACTGTCTCAAAACAACCAAAACCCCTTTGGTTTCTGTTCTTTCTTTCTCCTAGGCCAGATAAGTATGGACATAACTCTAGGACTTCAGAGCTTAAGGACCAGAGTAAACAGTTACACAATTGTGTAAGCAGTCACTCCGTTGAAAGAGGTGACACTGTCTACCTCTAGGCAAGGCCACCGCATCTGAACATAGTCATAAAAGGGTCTTCTGTAGTATCCACATGGAATATGCTAGCGTTAAGTTGGTCAAATGCAGATGAGTAAAGCTGTTTTTAAAGCAGTAGCCCTGGAGATCTTGGGTGGTGTGCAAACGAAGAATTTTTACCACATCAAGCAGTACCAAGCACCGTCTGCATGCTGTCTCCTGCAGGCTGAGTTCTTAGGGCGCCATCTCTTGCCATGAAGACCACTGACAAGTGTGGTCTAGTTTATTTCTGAGAGAAAAGGTAGCCATTGTTTTTGTTTGGAATATGGTGAAAGTGAGGTCATACCAGAGTCAGTTCTGCCCCGTTCATCTTGCAGCTCTCAGCAGCCCAGGGAGTTTTCTGTGTAGAAGTAATTCATTCTCTCCTTCCACAGAACCTGCTTTCAGATGAGAGACTGTGTCAGAGCGAAGCACTCTATGCCTTTTTGAGCCCTTCTCCTGACTACCTCAAGGTTATTGATGTACAGGGGAAAAAAAACTCCTTTTCCTTATCTTCATTTCTGGAAAAACTTCCTCGAGACTTCTTCTCCCATCAGGAGGTGAGCGGTCCACAGGGGTCCCACTTTAGTATAGTCAAGCAGGTAACTTCCTGGAGGGTGTTTGAAAGAAGAGCTGTTTCTAGAAAGGCAATTGCTGAAAGGCAGATGCATCGCTTTTCAGTGATCACTGCACGTTTGGGCGGTAGCCCCTTGGAAGAACTAGAACACAAGCACGGTAAATGACAAGGTGGGGAGCCGACTGCAGACAGGAGGTGCTGTTGCAGCGGGGTCCTCGGGAAGGTGACCAGGGTAACGCAGCGAGGGAAGAAGAAGGTGGTGTGGGCCGAGGTCTCAGGGAGGAGGTGTGTCTGTGGGATAGTCGGCAGACCAAAGGACTAGACTGGCGGGTGTCCGTAATGTGCTTATGGAAGAAGGGCAAAGGGGGCGTGGCAGCGTAGGGGGCCGAAGCATCGTCTTGGACATGGAGAACCGTGGAGCGTGTTGAATCAGGAAGAACCTGGCAGCGATGAGTATGATAAAGAAGTCACAGGAGAGAGGCAAACATGTTCAGTCTCATATTCTGAACCTCAGGCTTAATGTATGTTTCCACCACCAAAGCCCCTTGCTCAGCTCTCTAGCAAGTTAGAAGAGACTAGCCTCCAAAACTGGCTTCTCCTTAGCCTACTGCTAGATGGCAGTGACTCTTCTTCAGGACTGGTTTATTGAGATTGCACAGAGAGAATGACTATGAACGAAAGTGTGGTACTTTATTGCATTCTGAGTTGAGAAATGCCCACATCTCTATTCAGTCTCTGTGTGAACCCCGTCTCTGAAGCTCCTCCACCACCTACCTCCTCCTTCCGTGTCTGTCTAGACCTGGTTAACTTTCCTCCATACCCTGTCCTCGGCATGAATCCCTTTGGATACACCAATGACTTGGTCACTATGAAACTATTCTCTTAACAGTGAGTGTTGAACCTGCCTGCTTCTCAGTGCTCACCTTCCTCAACCTCTTTGAAGTAGTTAATGTTCCTGGACCAGTGTGAAGCCAACAAGTTTTAGAGAACTCCTTGTGCTTCCAAGAAACTGACTGCTCACCTGATAACACCCAAAGTCCTATCATTAGTCCGGTGCTTGGTCCCACAACCTCAGCTTTCTTTTATTTTTCTTTTTAAATTTTTATTAAAAATTTTTCATATATTCCAGTCATATTCTTCTCCCTCCAAAACTCCTTCCAGATCTTCCCCACCTCCCTCAACATCATGTTCCCCCTTTTCCAAAGCAACAAAAAACCAACAAAAGAACCTAGTCCCTGAGCCTTAAGGAGAGGGATTTGATGAAGACATCTCCTTTAGGACTGAGTGTTGCAATGTCTCTCTCTCTCTGCACATTGTCCAGTTTTGGGTCTCTGGGTTAATTACCATCTACTGCAAGAAGAAGCTTCTCTGATGGGGGTAGAGTAATGCACAGATCTGTCATTAGGACTCGTTTTATTGCTATGTTCTTTTAGTTAAATAATAGTAGTAGGTTTTTCCCTAGGCCATGATCTATGTACTCTCAGGTTTTTGGCCTGTTTAACAGTGTCCAATATGGGTTCCATTTCATGGAGTGGGCCTTAAATCCAATAAAAAGGAAAAAGAAAAAGAAATGGTTGGTTCTGCCCATAACACTTGTACCACGACTGCCCCAGCATATCGATCATTCAGGCACAAGCATATATATCATCACTGTTGTAGGTCTCAGGGTTTGGAGCGGGGTGACCTGATGATTACCCTTCCTCTCTGGAATCATGCAGAGGACCTTCCAGCACAGTGAATGTTAGTCAGTAGTGGTGAAGCTTCCAGTTAGACACCAGCTCAGCCTCTCCGTGTTCAGTGATATAAATAATGTTGTTTTCAGCCATAGGGCCTGCCACCAAGTTGTGGTGAGGAACTGGCAGCCTTGGCAACACTCTGCAATGCTTGGGGGAGTCCGTGGGGCCCCTTTGGCCAGTGACTCAACAAGATGTAACCCATTCCTGACACTGGAGGTTTTGCTTTCATCTTTGGTTTCTTTGCAGACATTAAAATAACAATCTTTAGCTGTCTTTCCACTGCCTGGTATTTAGACAGCACTTCACCTCGCCTTATAAAAAATGCCATTCCTGTATCTGTCAATCTCCAGACCACTGCCAGACACTGAGATCTGGACCACATTGCACTCGTGTGCACCAGCTTGGTGCCTGGTGTATAATGTGTGGTGAAATGTGCTGACATGTAAATCAGGAAATGAGACTTTCTAAAGTGTATAGTAGATGCTTGGAGCACAACTTTTAAAATACCTCAATGACCTTATTTTTAAGAGCAGTGAATTAAAAACCCTTTCAGTTAAAAAGTCTTTCAAAAAAAACCCCTCATCATCTTTAGAAAACTATATTACTAATTCCCCAATCTTTTAAAGAGTAATTCCCCCCCCCCCCCCCCCCTGATCTCAGTTAGCTTATTTTAAGCTTTGAATCTGGCTATAGAATCAGACTGTCTGTCCCCTGAGGGTAGAAACAGTTTGTCCTCTGGGTTGAAAATGGATAGATTTCTGTTTAAAAGTCAAGTTATATAGAGTAAGGCTAGAGTGTCAGTGGATGTCTCAGAATTTGTACTTGAAAAAGGAAGTCGGCTCTGTATCATTCGACTGCATGGTCTTGGGTAACTGGTCCTCTGCCTGTGGTGTTGCTTCTACCCCAGGAGGAGATGGAGGAAGACAGCGACCTGTCGGATTATGGTGATGATGTGGATGGGAAGAAGGATGCCTTGGCCGAGCCCTGTTTCATGCTGATCGGGGAGATTTTTGAACTCCGAGGAAGTAAGTCTCTTTAATGGTTAGAGAATTGTTTACTGGCATGCATTTGATGTGTTTGTATCCATGTGTTTATTCATCCAAGAAGTGCTCCAAAGTGTCAGCCACCTTAAAGACACTGCAGGAGTACACTTCATGCTTGGTGCTGAAGGCGGCCTTAGGACAGAGGATTTCTGTATCCCGACACTTGGGTTCCTGGTTACGCAGCACTGTGCCCCTCTGAATTAAAAAAGAGAGAATGTTTCGAGCTCTTCTTATGTGACTCAGTGTAGCTTCATTGTCTCATCACCAAAAGCTATTCAAAAAAATCATTTGCATAGCCTGTTAGTAAAGGTGCAGTTTTGGTGCCAAGGTAGTGTTGTGGATATGGATATATAAAAAATATGTGAAGGTTCAGTGTAGAATAATTTTAGTAACTAAAGTTAGAGCTAAAATAAACTTTAGAAATGGAGGCTAGTTAATTTAAGAAAAGCCCATGATAAAATAGCATCCAAATATTAAACTCTTTCAGATGAAACATTTATAGTCATATTTTAGATTCTTTTAAGAAAGTCGCTGATCTTTAACTTGATTCAGTATAGGCAGAAACCAACAGTGTCCCCCTCAGTCTTCCTTGTCTCTAATGGAATCGTGCCCACAGATCTGGGAGTCCTCGCATTTCCCACACAGGTGGGAACACTGAGGGTGCAGCGTTCTATCTGGTAGCATCAGGTGTTCTTTTCCATAGACTCAAAGGGATGAAAACACACTGTGAATGTGTCAGAGCCAGTCACAGCCTTAGGAGGACGCTAAACGCTGGCATTTTCGCCTGCTCATCCTCGATTGAATTCGTGTTTGGTTTTGTCAGTGACATTTTCGAGAGGAATAAATAGAACGGCCTTGATAATGAGATGTGATGCATTTGCCATCAGCAGACTCCTCGGGCGGGCGGCTGCAGCTGCCTTTGTGCTTGGAACAAACAAGTCTTTAAAAGGAGTCAGGGGCCTGTGGCAGGCAGGTGGAGCTTGGGAACTGAGGAGGAACAAGAAAAGTAGTAGGGTGGGGAGATTCCAGTGACAGCGGAGAATTGAACAAAATGTTTTGTCTCCTGTTGGTGTTCAGAATAGAGAAGGACCTAGTAAGGCAATTTTTTTTTTTAAACCTTCAACTGTCAGGCACTCTTCCTAGAGTTCCACCTACAATCAGACCCGCTGGCAACAAACGAACTACCTCTCTCTTGACCTAGAAAGGCCAGGCAGAGTTATCATCACGAACAGAAATGTTCATTCTAGCCTAAAGGCCAGCCTAAAATAAACACGTACTTGGTGCTATTCCAGAAAATTCCACACAGACAGTCCAAGCATTGCTGAGGCATGGCTCTGAATCCACGGCTTGACTTTCACTTGCGGGCCTAGTTAGTTTTTAACTAGGCCTTGAGAACCATTCAGAAGCTGGTTAGGAACACTCTTCGATGTTGTGGTCCAGTGTCCGGCCTCTGTCAGTTGCTGCTCTTGTGTGGTCTCCCTCAGGAAAGGGTCTGTGGGAATTTACTCCTTGGAACTTTCCCTCCTGATGCGGATGCCTTGAGCCCTTGGTTCCACTGTTGCCAAGTCCGGATTTTTCACTTCTTCCTGTTTTAGTAGCCAAACATTTCGGGGACTAGAGATGAAAATGTAAATTTAGAAAATTGGTTTATGTTTAAATTTATGAACATAAAAGTATCACCAGTTTTTTCCTTCTTTTGTTTATATTGATATTCGACGCCTATCAAATGTCTCCGGTAATGGTTAAAGTTGTGATAGGCAGAACCGCTCACACACAGAAGACACCCTTAGCGATGGGGATGCAAGGAATCCACTTCAGTCTCATCCTCTTGCAGTTGAGGAACCTGAGGTTCAGCAAGGAGGTGATATATGCCCAGCTGCTCTGGAAGTGTTACAGGAAAAGAATTCACATATTATTCAGGACCCTGGTCTTTACGGTTTTCCTTTCTTGCCCCAAACACATAAGATATAAAAGTACACAGCGATGAACAGACCTGAGTACTCTTATATTTTTGGTTGTGAGCCTAGCCTTTAACGGCTGAGCCATCTCTCCAGCCCCAGACTAGAGTACTCAAAGGGGAACAGTTAGACCCATCACTTCGTTCATATCTGGTAATGTCTGTGAACACTTGAATACAGACATTTCTCATTGAGAACTCTTTGTTAGAAAATTGGAAGCAGAAACCGACAACAGTAACTGCATTGTCTGCTGGTGGGGACCAGGCATACTGTCAGTAGCCCAGGGACACAGGAGGTGAAGTATTAGTTCAACTCTTCTGTAGGCAGAAGAAAGAAGGGGGGACAATCCTCCTAAATTTCACCTCTCCATTTGCTTAGTGAAAAATGAAAGCTTAGTCAAGAGCTTCCTGAGCAGGCGCTTGCTAACTCATACCCAGTCTCCAGATGAGCAGGCGTTTCCTCTAACTGATAACCCAGTCTCCAGATGAGCAGGTGCTTGCTAACTCATACCCAGTCTCCAGATGAGCAGGCATTTGCTCTAACTCATACCCAGTCTCCAGATGAGCAGGTGCTTGCTAACTCATACCCAGTCTCCAGATGAGCAGGTGCTTGTTAACTCATACCCAGTCTCCAGATGAGCAGGAGTTTGCTCTAACTCATACCCAGTCTCCAGATGAGCAGGAGTTTGCTCTAACTCATACCCAGTCTCCAGATGAGCAGGCGTTTGCTCTAACTCATACCCAGTCTCCAGATGAGCAGGTGTTTGCTAACTCATACCCAGTCTCCAGATGAGCAGGTGTTTGCTAACTCATACCCAGTCACCAGATGAGCAGGCGTTTGCTCTAACTCATACCCAGTCTCCAGATGAGCAGGCGTTTGCTCTAACTCATACCCAGTCTCCAGAAATGGAGCCTGTGATTGATGCTGAGATTCAGACAGAATCAAATGGCAAGACAGTATGCTTAGTTCAGCTGTAAAATTGTGATAAATCTTATCTTCTGATTTATATTTTAGTGTTTAAATGGGTGCGAAGAACATTAATTGCTCTCGTCCAGGTCACTTTTGGAAGAACCATCAACAAGTGAGTTGTACAAAATGAATGTTTGAGTCCATGTGTTACCCTTTGTCTGAACGTTGAATTAATTACCTTATGGCATGGTGGCTGAGGGATTTAACGGAAAGTATCTTTCTTTTGTATTTTGTTTCTGATACGATTCTGAGGCTGGCTGAGGAAGCAGAGTTTTGACTTTCTCTTGTAGCATGCATGCATGGTAAACAGATGACAGACGTGTGCTAGGTCCAGCGTTCTGGCTGATGAGGGTTGGGAGCTGTTCTGGAAAAGTTCCATTTGGATCAGGGAGTACCTTGGGAATTCTGTTGTCATGTCACATAATCAGACTCAGGCTACGATTTAGCCACAATGAAAGTAAGATACTCACCAGATGGCAAGTATTTACTCAGAGAGAAATATAAAACATATTCACTTTTAGAGTTGAAGTAGCGTTAAAATGTCAATTCTTCTTTACGTGTGGACAGCTGTGGTGGAGGACTGTGTCTGTCATATAGTAATACCATAAGCCCTTTGTAGATTCTAAACTGCATTGCAGTAACCATTTGCATAAAAACATCTGTACATGTAATCTTCTACAGCACATTTTCAGGTTGTTCAGAAAGTGTTCCACTTTGAGCATTGGTTCGTGAAAGCTCTGGGGTCTGCTATGAGAACTCCTGGCCACTCAATGTTACTTGCTAACCAACTATTGATATTGCTCACAGCTGCAAGAGTATGCCATCGGCCGAGATCAGAGCAAACAGTGCAGGCAGTTTTTATCAGAGATTATCTAACACTTCATCTTATGGTGAGGAGACAGAACCAGAACCAAGAAACGGCATGGCTTTCTGGGGTCGCCAGTGTGCTGTTCAGTAGACTGTCCCGGCTTCCAGGCCTGTGACTCCCGTTTCACATTATCCCTGTGCCTGGAATTCACAACCATCATTATCAGGTTCTTTTGTAAATACCTATCTAAAATATATATTTTCTGCAGAATAGAAATGTGAGTGGATGTCTATACATTTAGAAAATAAATTACTGATTTTAGTATTATAAAATAAGTTTTGAGATGAAAATATTGTTTTTCCAAGTGAATAACTTACTGTTGAACATTGGTGAGATGTTATTGTGATAGTCTTATTATGTAAGTTTACACAGTTTTTATAGGAAATACTATAAATGTATTTTAATACAATACTTTAAAATGTATTTGCTTCTGTTTTATTTCTAGAATTAAAAAAAATAAAAAAGGTAGTTTAGGTTGTCCATCAGAGGCCTGTATAGTTAGCTTGGTGTCCTCTGACAGAGAAAGAGCCCATGTAACGAACTGTTGATGTCTTGGGAAAACTTCATTAGGACTGACAGGCCTTGGGGACATTTCCAGGCGCCTTCTTTCCCCCCACACTCGAGCTCGCTGGTGTGTTTCCCTGTCAGATTCAGCAAATCCTGTGTCCTTTCCATGCTCCTCTAGCGACGTTGGCCCTTGCTCCTGACCCGATCGGCTGTGCTTGAAGTGATGAGCGGTCAGGCAGTGGTTTGCATGGAGCTGAGAGCCTCCTGTAGGGAACTCTCCGCTGTTCATGCCACTGGGTTTGCTACCGGGCCGGGGACTGAGCCCCGGGCACAGGCTGTTTCTGCCCTTTGCAGAGGATGACAGCGCAGAACGTCCAGCGGCCATGTTTGTCAGCCTCTTGTCCGGAAGCAACCATCGTCTCACGCATTCGGTTTGCTTCAAAAGCTTTTGGCTGCTAGAAGACAACACCTAGGTGCTGTTCTTTACTAAAAATTGCCTAATGTTCAGTCACAAATTGAAACTTCTTCATTTCTTCATGGAGTGCCAGGAGTTAACCGAAAGCTAAACTCTAGAAATCAAAGTGTGTTGTTGATGGCATAGAGAGTTTTCTTAGGAAGGCAGATGAGCAGGTTAGTGGTTACTTTTTAAAGCAGAAATCCTTTTAAATAGATAAATTATTGTCTTTGTCTAGATTTGAATTGCACAATATTTGGTAATGTTTGATTTTCACTATGAAACAGTTAACATTGCAGTTTGACACAGAATTTAATCATTTCCCCAACATTAACTGATTACTGTGTATGAAGTGCTGGGCTTGGAACATCCATTTGGAGACGTCTTGAAACCCTTTCTTACTCTTAAAAGTCTGACTGAGACACCAGGCCCTTCCAGACCTTTCTGATTACTGTTTATGTTAGTTTGGGGGCTTGCTTTCAGGTGCTTCTGGGCCTGGAAATCTAAGATGATCCTTTCCCTTTCCACTTCCTCCCCTTTTTAGCCTAACAACTACTTCTGGGCTCTTTTTTAATTGCTAAGGGAATGGTTAAAGTTGGACTGATAGGATTGTATGGAAGACTTAACTAAGTGAAAACCATTTCTGCGTAACCGTGCAGGTCGAGTATCCCAGCCCATGTTTCATTCCTGTGACCCTTTGGAGTGGACGTGGTAGTGTTGCATCTTTGAAGGATGTCCTTGCTCCTGGCCAGTGAGCACGAGGGGCTTTCTCTGGGTTGGTATTTTCCCAGGACTCTCTAAGGAGCCAGTAAAAGAGTTATGGTTCTTCTCCGGGACTTCAGGTGCCCAAGGGGTACTTTTCACACCAGTTTTCATCAGGTTCAGGAAGTGGGCTTGTGTTCCAATTTATAGGCTTCATGGAGACATGATCAGTGTATGAGGGGAGTTGAAATCTTTGGATAAATCTCAGTCCTCTGTTCTTGTGATTTGAAGGCAAACGTTTGGAAAAGTAGGTACCCTGGAAAAATGTAAACCCCATATTGTGTGTGTGTGTGTGTGTGTGTGTGTGTATGAAATTCTCAAACAATAAAAAAAGAAAGAAAAAGAAACAAAAAATGTGAACTCCAGGAATGTGTTAGTCATCAAGTATTGCCAAAGTGAACAATGACTTTCATATCCAAGGTTTTAAAATAATCCGTTTATGCATCAAACATTTGGATCAGGCCACATATTAACCTTCCCCTTGACAAGTGCCTTCTGAGAATAGAGTATACAGTTTTTAAAAACTTCATGCAAGCAATATTTTTTTTTCTCTTACTAGACAAATCCGCGATACAGTGAACTGGATATTCAGTGAGCAGATGTTGGTTTACTACATCAATGCTTTCCGGGATGCTTTTTGGCCAAATGGGAAATTGGCACCGCCAACTCGTGTCAGAAGCCAAGGGCAGAGTCAGGAGACGAAGCAGAGGGCACAGCAGAAGCTGCTAGAGAACATTCCAGGTGAGGCCTGGCCTGCAAGAGGGGCTGGGGAAGGACATTAGCACTGTGGAGAGGTGCGCCCCCCGGAGGCTGCATCTCATGGTTTGCTGAGAAGACACTGAAGAGCACACTGTGTGCTTAAAGTTGACCACGAAACTTTAGAAATGTGTGTAAAACGCATTTATTTTCATTACCAAAACAAGTAGTAGCAAATGCTAAAATTGGAGCCTTCGTAAATGCCCTTCGGTAAAAAGAATTCTAAAACTTTTGTTTTTAAATGTCCAAGAGAACCAACCAGTTATATTAATTATGCCTCCATGCTTGATTGTGTGTTGTACATCATCACTTGAGGACAGAAAATGGATTTTTTTCAGATCTCAGGATAGAGCACTTGCTTAGTATGATGGCTGACATTGTCAACTTGACAGGATCCAGAGTCACTGAGAGACTCTGTGCGTGCCTGGAGATGATCTCGCTTAGGTTAACTGAGGTAGAGAGACCCACCTTGCCTGTAAGTGGTAATCTTCCATGGGGTGAGGTCCTTGTCTGAATATGAAGGCGAGAGTGAGCTGAGCACCAGCGTCCATCTGCTGCTCCTTGCTTCCTGACTGGATGCTACATGAGCAGCCTGCTCAGGCTCCCGCTGCTGTAACTTCCTTTCCATGTTGGACTACACCTCGAAGTGCGAGCCAAGCTACGCCCTTTCTCCCTCTGTTGCTTTGTCAAGAGTTACTTTATTGCAGACAACAGGAAAATAGACCTAACACACGCAAGGCCTAAGTTCAGCCCTCAGCAGCACACCAAAATGTGCAAACTTTTCTTTCCCCAGATACCCTGCAGAGCCTTGTTGGACAGCAAAATGCCCGTCACGGTATAATAAAAATATTCAAGGCACTGCAAGAAACAAGAGCCAATAAGCACCTGCTATATGTGAGTAACGAGCCCCAGAGGACTCTTTCTTTTTGGATTTTATATTTCTGTATACCTAGGAGGATAACTTTTAATCCTCATATTCTCAATTACTTTTATTACTTGTAACTCTAGCCTGCTTTTTTTCTGCTTCATTTTTATCTCCTCTCATTTGATTAAAAAGTATAAAGGGGACAGAGCTGTTCTCTTTTCACACACTGAATTCTCTATTGCCTGCTGATTTAACATCTCTGCATGACTGTGTAGTTTTTGTTATTTCAGCGAGCGAAACTTTTTCTGATTAGAATTACCAATATCAGGCCCGTGTGGTGGTACGTGCTTATTATCCAAGTACTCAGGAGGTAGAGGCCAGTGGGGACTGCATGACACCTTGTCCCAATATTAAATGTCATGGACAGTTGGATGTGTCGAATAGACCATGAAATAAATGGAGTTTCTGTAGTCTTGAACTCTTGAGAGTCACCCGTTCACTGAGGACAGTCTTAGAACTCTGAGTAGACTTTCCTGTCAAGCACACGTTGTGAGAAAACCCTCACATAGCCCGTCTTCACTTCTCTTTCTCGGGACAGATCGTGATGGAGCTGCTGCTGCTGGAACTGTGTCCTGAGCTGAGAACTCACTTGGATCAATTCAAAGCTGGTCAAGCCTGAGACTGCACAAACCAACCACCAGAGAAATGTCTGTGTAATAATAGACATGAAACATTTTCCTCTGTTCCACAGAGGGCCTGACAAGAACCATACTGATTTTTATTTTCGTACCTCCCTCTAGTTTTATGTGAAAAAAGGTCAATCGGAGGGAGGCGGGCTGATGCTGGGGTAGGCAATAGGAAAAGAAACTGATGTTCATCGGTTTTTATTTAAATGATAAATACTTTAAAGCTCAACTTGCTGATTGAAATACAAATGTTAATATGTGATAAGAGCATAGGAAATATTTTAAATATTTATGAAAACAGTTTTGTTGTTAAATGACAAACCCTGAATCTTGTACAGTTAATCTCCTCACTGAGGATTCTGAACATTCCTGTGTTTCACGTGTATTGAAGAACACTGTTGTGCGATGCTTGGTGTAAAGTTATTGTGAAAATTTTATTGTCTTTATTTTTACCAAAGATTTCCCATAGTTTGAAGCATTTGAAGCAATAAAATTTAAAAATGAATCACAGTGCTCAAAGGTATCAAGCTTGTGTCACAGAAGGAACAAGAGCTTGGACACTTGGGCAGCTAAGATAGATTTGTCGAGAGCCCTTTCATAGACAGCATTGCCCACTGGGAGCTTCTGCAAGAAAGTGTGGAGTTTGCTGCCTGCTTTTTAGTGCACGAAAAGGCCAACTTGGTGAGGCGCTGGGGAGATAAGATGTGAGCTAAGCCTTGGAGGAATTCGCCTAAAGCCAGGGAAACAGAAGAGGGACGTTGTTTCATAGAGTTGAAAGATTCCGTTAAATCTGTAGTCTTGTGCACTACAAGGGCGTTGGGTGAGGTGCAGGGTCTGGATTTTGTCGTTATTGATAGTGGGACCATGGACAAGTCACTGAGTCAGTGTTCCTGGGCTTTGTCATGTGTTAGGCAGTAATAGTCATACACTGTCGTTTCTCTAGTTTCTAGAGTGCTAAAAACAAAAGGCAAAACTGCAATCTGAATAAAAGAAAAACCATATTCAAGTGGTATAGGTTTATCGTACTAATAGCTCATAACTGTCAAGTTCTTCATGAGACACACTTCTGAAAGATGGACAACTAAAACAGTACAAGCTTCCTGCTGAGAGTCTTCTGATTATAGCTCTCCGGTCCCTTTATTCAGACTAAAATGGTATTCAAAACTTCAGACAAAACTGAGGGTGGCTATTTTATGCATAGGAATTGTCCTTCAATGAGATATTGAAAAGACCATTTAGAGTAGATTCATGGAAGAGAAATAATGTGAGGTTGTACATCATTTGCATAATTCTAAACCATCGCTTAAACTTTGGGTCTTACATTTAAATTGCACGTAAGAAAAAGATACTCTCAGCTGGGAGGTGGTGGTGGTGCACACCTTCAATCCCAGCACTCTGGAGGCTGAGGCATGGGGATCTCTGAGTTCAAGGCCATCCTGGTCTAAAGAGTGCGTTCTAGGACTGCCAGGGCTACACAGAGAAACCCTGTCTCAAAAGGGAAAAGAGAGAGAAAATGAGAAAGAGAGGGGAGAGAGGGAGAGAAAGAGAGAAGAGGGAGAGGGAGAGGGAGAGGGAGAGAGAGAGAGAGAGAGAGAGAGAGAGAGAGAGAGAGAGAGAGATATCCTCTAACTCCTCTATCTCTTTATGACAGAGTCTGATAACTATAATGAATCTAGAAATTTGGGCTTAAAAGGAAAAAGTGAGCTGGAAGTCTCCCATCACTTGAGATAAAGAGTGGCTCCGCTCCCCAGCGAGCGTGAGCAACAGTGGGAGGTGCCAGGCGCCAGGCTATCCGCTCTGTGGTAAATACAGTTCACATTCATCTTTGCACCATTCACGGTAGCTAGGAAATGCAGCCAGCTTAGATGTCCCTAAACGGATGAAGGAAGAAAATGTGGAGCAAACTCAATGAGATATGATGCAGCCATAATGAAAAATGAAGTGCTTGTTGGGAAAATGGATGGAACTGGAAGTCATCATGTTACATGAAATAAGGCTCCGAAGGGCAAACTGTTTTCTCTCACGTAGAACTGAGATTGGAAAGTGTGTGTGTGTGTGTGTGTGTGTGTGTGTGTGTGTGTGTGTGTGTAGAACAGTGTTTGTATTTCTGTGTGTGTGTTTATAGCTCATGAAAATGGAGGGCTCATACAAGGAGAGGAAAGGATCTTAAGAGAGGTGGAAATAAGTAATAGAAAGTATGTGGTAAGAAAGGAGAAGGGAGCCCGGTGATGATGGAGCACACCTTTAACCCCAGCCCTTGGGAGGCAGAGGCAGGCAGATAGTTCGAGGCCAGCCTGGGCTACAAAGAGAGTTCCAGGACAGCCAAGGCTGTTACACAAAGAAGCCCTGTCTGAACCCCCCCCCCACGTGTGTGTGCATGCACACACAGGAGGAAACTAACTGTGGTAGGAAAGGTGCTAGCTGCCGGGGGGTGGGTGGGGTGGGTGGGTGTGGGGATGGGTGTCCAGGGAAGGAGGGCAGTGGAGGAGGAGAGAGAACAAAGCACAGGAGACGTGAATGCAATCCATTTCTTTGTGTGCTAACCTAAAACATTACTCATAAAAAAGTAATCCTTTTATAAGCAAGCTTTCTCAGGCTGGATTACAAAACAGTATTTAGATGAAGCCCTTTGGTTAATGATTTTTATGAGATTTTCCCCATACTTTATCTTGTATAGAAATGTTTCTAAGATTTAAAGAATGTAGAAAATGAATTCAAACAAAAGCATATTGCTGTAATTCTTATATTTATCGGGGTCATAATGTTTTTTGCTTAATTGAGATCTTTGAGGGCACATTTGGAGGGACATGGTGCTACATAATTTAATTCTGTTTTTAAAAAATTTGCAAATTAGTCAATTATCTGTAAGAATCTTTTAATAAGCTATGGGAATGCTATACACTTTCTACAAAAAAAAGATTTGGAAACCTAATCTTTACATTTTCTTTGGCCTTCATTTAATTTTGTGAAAAATTTCAGTTGGCTCAATACATTTTTAAATTGGCAAAATTCATAGACAAATGCCAAAGAAAATATAAAGAATTAAACTTTCAAATTATGTTTTAACTAAGTCAGCAGCACGTGTACTTTGGAAACTACAAAACCCAGTCTGTGCTAAGTCATTTCAGACACTGCATTTAATAAGGCAAAGGGGTACTTGGTTTTGGCATGCTTTCAAACTCATTGCAGTCCTGGCCACTGTACCGGCTAAGAGGTGGGTCTCTGAGGACTCTTCCCAGTGACTGGATTGGTGTCTAAAGTTTAGTTGGTGCAAATTACAGAATACAAATACAAGAATGAAGGAAATGTTTCTGTAAAACACCCCGGATAATATAACGGGGACGCAGGAAATAAGATGGAGCTGCTGTGAGCATACACACACTGTTTCAGGTGAGGATTGATGGGCTTCGTTGAAATGCATTGTGGTCTAAATTCTTTGGCGAATTAGTAAGGCGTGAAGCTCATCTGCCAATGTGGGGTTCAGCTGGCAAGCCTTAAAAGAGAGAAGAGAGTCGGATATTTGATAAATTCTCATTGCTCGGTTCTTCTCTTTTTAAAAATAGACAAACCAATACACATAATTTTAAAATGAAAACTAAAGAATTATTAAAACAAGAGAAATAGAAACCATTAACATTTGGTCTCAAGCTGTTCTATCATGAAAACAGCAGAATCTTTAATAATTAGATTTTAAAATGTATTGTTTTTTTATGCCTAAATCATGGTAAGGTGCATGATTCTAGAATGTCAAGTGTTTGGAGGAGCATCAGGTTATCTGGTATAAGCACCATTCGGAGCAGAAATTGTCTCTCCAGTGCCCAGGACATTGGTCTTACACTATTTGCTTAGCTTCTTTGCTGTTGGCCAAGAGTTGTTATCTTCTAAGAGAAAACTTTTGTACTTGTTTCTGAGGGAGTGAAGTCAAAAGGTTCTTTGCATTGAGCTACAATGTCCCTCCACATACTTTAGAAACACTGTGGGTCCTGGGAGAACACACAATGCTTAGACATGCCGAAGGGGCCACGTCCAGCCAAAGAGCTAGCTAACACCAGACAAGAGTCCCTGGCCTGACCCCGGGGGTTCTGCCATCTTACTGCCCTATTTTTGGTGTAGCTCCAAATCCCCTCCCTCCCCGCCACAGTTCCTCTGTGCAGGACGTTCCGGTCATGGACCCTTCACTGTCAGGACTCCCTCATGTTTAGTTCTCAGGGAGACATACCCTGTTTCCCTCTGCAGACCTCATACGACTTCGCTAGTGTTCTGCCTCCTCCCTGTCTCCACTTCAGTGTCTTCCACAGTATGCACTGGGCTAACTGGGTGCTGTGTTCTACCTACAGCGTTAATACACAGCAACGGGGCGATTGTCTCCCAACAGGTGGAAGACAGTTCTTGGGTTGCTGTTGGTTTACTGCCCTTTCATGGTGTTTATACCAAATATCAGGTCAGTTAAACTAGACTTCCTCCCATACTTATCCTCAAAGCATACTGTGGATAACCGAGAACCTGAAATTGGACTAGTTTGGAGATTAGTATGGTGCAAAAAGGGTTTCTATTTTTGGAAAAGTTCCTTTGTTCACCCTCATTTCTCACATGAAAAGAATGGGGTGGTGGTAAATAGCCCAGACATCAGCTGTATTTGTTACTTTGGAAATCTGTTTAAAACACAAGAGAGCTCATGTTTCTTTCTTCTCTCCTCTCTCTCTCTCTCTCTCTCTCTCTCTCTCTCTCTCTCTCTCTCTCTCTCTCAAGATTTATTATGTATACAGTGTTCTGCCTGCACTCCAGAAGAGGGCACCAGATCTCATTACAGATGGTTGTGAGCCACCATGTGGTTGCTGGGAATTGAACTCAGGACCTCTGGAAGAGCAGCCAGTGCTCTTAACCTCTCAGCCATCTTCCCAGCCCCATAGCTCATGTTTCTAAAAATGTGTGCATACTAGAACACTCTAGAGAGCTTTGGCAGGTTTGGTGGTATCCCATTCCCAGAGACTTCGAATGAATTCTTCCAAAATAAGGCCTGGCACTAGCCTCTAATTCCAGAATCTTCGGGGCCCACAGAGACAGGATTGCCATGAGTTCCAGGCCAGCCTGGGCTGCACATCAAGTCCTTGACCACAGAACTACATACAGAGTTAATTATGATGCCATTCTGATTTGTGCTTTGAACACCATGGACCTAAAGTATGCACAGTTTTTTTTTTTTTTTAAATTCACTGCAGTTTCTATTACAATCTCCCTGCACATTCTCAGCTCCACCTGAAAGTGACTACGTGGATTAAAATCTGAGGGTTACTGATTACCTCATACTCATGAAACTGTCCTGGGTTTACTGCTTTAAAACGTTCATTTAACTCCAGTATTAAAGATGTAGGTTTAATTTTTGTTTGTTAGGTGAAGACACAAACATTTAGACTGTAAGGACAATGATAGGCCTTACTTCGCAGGTGGCAGCCCATTTAAGGAGACCAATTCACGTCAAAAGGGGACTTTTATCACCTGACCTTAATTATGCTAGTACGAATCTACCAGGTGCAACCTGCCCAGACTCCCTATGCATAGACAGGTGATCTGCAGAGTTGATAGAAAACAACCACGGAGAGCCGTTCACCTCCCAAGGAAAAGGCCGCGGTTCCCGGCTAGGCCAGTCTCTAGTTCCTCCCCAGGCTTACTTTGGAATAGTAGTGTTTGGCAGCCGCTTCGTCTTTCTTAACACCCAAGCCAAGCTGGAGACACCGAGCGTAGTAGAACGCCGCCATGGCCATGCCTTTGCTGATAAACTCGGGGAGGCAGTCCGTGATGTGGGCTATCATGGGGATGTCGTGAACCTCGTCGTAGTCCGCTATCCTGAGGGGATGGGGAATTTTAAAAAGGGACGTCAGCCATGCTTTACGTTTACACAGAACAGCCTGTGGAAAGTCTGTGCTCAAAGTGACGTCCCTACCCTTTTGAGAAGTTTGCTGTGTGGGCAAGTTATGTAATATCATCTGCTAAGAGCAGAGAAGGACGAACTAGCCCAGAGCTTCCTTGTGGAGATATTCACAGGGATTAGCCACTAGGGAAATTTGGTTCTTATTAATATTTTAAGCATAATATCATCTTGTGGATCAATCGAGTAGGGGGTAAAACAGAATCCTGTGTTCCCTTATGTAGGGGGCAGAGGAAGCCCCGGGTGAGTGAAGTCCTGAGGGAATGTGTATTTTGACATGGGCACAGCCGTGTCGGAAACTCCAAGGCCTCGGACCCATGGGACAGTTGGTAAAGCTGTTACTACTCATTGGGCCAGAAATGGCCCAATGGAAAAAAATGGTAAAGCTTTTCTTAGATGTCCAAGTATGAGTGCTTGTGGATGGCAGATCACTGTGTGCAAAGACCAGCAACTGCTGCTTCCTCCTCCAGGTGTTTACAGCTGGAGGCAACTGCTCCTTACAGAGACCTCCATCCAAAACAACACACTGAGGTCTGGGTTGAGGTGGTAGCAGCATCCCACCAGAACCTAGCTACATTATACATGTGTCTGTATGTCTGTCCTTTTATTTCCTCACTGTCCCTAGCCAGGGTCCCAGGATCCAAGCTGTTCTAGAACAAGGCACCCTTGGATCAGCCACTGAAACATCAACCTTAGGTCTAGACAGTCATCACACGGGCCTGCTTTAACACGGTAAGAAATTAGCATATTTATCTCAAAAAATGTGCAAGGGAAAAACCAGCCATTGCAAACTGGACATGAATATGAGGACTTACATGAGAAGGAGATCTAGCCGACTCCATGTTAGCTACGATGTTAGGGGGAATAGGAATGTGAAAAAATGATGCTAAGTTCTGAAACCTTTAAAGATCTGTTCAGGCTTGGGAGCTGGCTCACCAGACAAAGGCTCTGACCACCAGGCCCGAGGATCCGAGTTTAAAGTAATCCTCAAGACCCACATAGGGGAAGGATGCAACCATGTGGCTCTCGGACCTTCACATGGATGCCATGCCCATGTGCACACACACACACACAACAAACAAAGGAATCAATGCAATACATTTTTTAAGAACTGTTCGGAATCTTAGCCAGGATGGGCACTTGCTGGGAATACCAGAGTTGGCTCCCTCAGTGACCTACTGCCTGGAAGCTAAGATGTCCAGGAGGGGAAGGGGGAAACTGTTCTCTCTTGCTTTCCTCTCCATCTCTGTCACTCCCTGGGGTGGGGGGTGGGAGCATGTCTGGAACTATGGACAGCACACCCGTAGTCTGGTGGCCACTCTAGAGTGCCCTGGACTGTTTTTCCTGGTCTGGATAAATATATGTAGGCAACAGAATGGAGCCTTAGGGACTCAGAAAATTTCCAAAGAGTTCATAAGACATTCGTGTAAGTCTTCGAACAATCCCCCAATCACGAAGCTTCTGATTTCAACCACACAGAGATAGAACTCTGTGTATAGAAGGGAATATAAGAAGAGATTAAAATTTCTTAATAGGCATTTCTAATGTGTCAATTTACACTGAGAAACCCACTTCAGCTAAGAGCTCTGAAATCCTGAAGGGGAATGGTACAGAAGTGTACTTTTCAATATGGTCAGAACTAGCCATACTGGCTAGTCACTTAAATTTTAACTGGTTTAAAATTTCAGTCTTCGGTTGCACTAGAGTATTTAAGGTCATTGGACGGCTGTCATTTCAACCCTGAAGAAAGTTTTGTGGGACAGATCTGGCATAACACCAAGTACTTGTAAATACCTCTACGCATTCAAATATTATTGTGGTTTGAATGTGTCCCCTGAAACATTCATGTATTGCCAGTGCCACACAATTAATAGGTGTTTAGGTCACAAGGGCCTCCCTCATTCATGGCATTAAGGCCTTCTCTAGAAGGTTGCACACAGCCTTCCAGGGAGGGGGGCTGCCCTTCAACACCCTACATATGAGGACACCACATTCCAACCCCCCCCTGGAGAACGCAGGCTTCACCAGCCCACTGAACTTCTCAGAACTGTGATCTGGGCTACAGAAATGTGAGCAACAATTTCTATTGGTTATGAGCCACCCATCTGTGGTGGTGGGGTAGCAACACAAAACGAACCGAGACAGTCACCTTTTGGAGAACACAACACACTTGGTAAAGAACTTCATCTTGTAGTAGTACTCCACCAGAGTCCCCTGGGCGTAGACGTTCCCTCGTTCGGCTGCTTCCCGTAAGCAATGCAGGGCAGCCTCGGTGTCCTGGCGGATCCCCTGCCCGTAAAAGTACATGAGACCAAGTGCACCCTGGGACTCCAGATTTCCATTGCCACAAGCTTCCGAATGCCAGAAAAATGCCTGAGAAATCACAATGTCATTGTATTATCTGCAGGATAAAATTACAAGGGGGTTCTAGAAAGAAAAGGTCCTAATTACAGTTGTAGGGTCACAGGCCACATCTCCAGGAGCTACATCTACAGGAATGCCCTTGACTATATTTAATGGGCACGGAGTCCACGTGCTTCAAAGAGCCCAAGTGAGTTTCACAGGCCAGCGTTGTTCGTGGCCGAGGAAGGTCTGCTGTCTTGGGTTTCAGGCTTCGCAATATATACAGTTATATAAAGAAATAGTTTTTAAAAATAAAGTCTTTAAAGAGACAGTAAAGGTAGTATAAAAATAAGCCACATAAAGATGGATATTACACAGAGAATCTGGATTGTGTTGTCTTTGGGATTTTTAACTGCAGAAAAACAATTGATCGTAAAAGCTGTTGAGTTAAACCAGCAATATAAGTGTGTGTTTACTTGGTTGGGTCTGAGTGGCTGTGGGACTGGCGGGTGAGAGAGATTTGTCCTGACTGTGGGTCAGGCAGGACCAGAAACACTCGAGCTACAAACAAGTTCGACAGTTAAAGTGGAGAAGCGACAAACTAGGAACTAAGGGAACGTTTCCACCTGCAAGGAGGTGCTCAGGAAGCCACCACCCATGCCAACGAAAAGCGAGAGCCTGTGTATTTTTTTTTTTTTTTTTTTGTTGTTGTTGTTGTTGTTGTTGTTGCTCTGACCAAACACCTGGTAAGAAGCAACTTCAGGAAAGAAGGGTAATTTTGGCTCATGGCTCCTCCCTCGTAGCAGGGAAGGCATGGCGACAGGAACAGGAGGTAGCTGGCTGTTCACACCGCCTCCACAGTCAAGAAGCAGAGGGTAGGTAGGAAGTAGAGCCAGGCTAGAAAACCCCAAACTCCTCCCACTTCCTCCAGTGAGGCTCCATCTCCTAAAGATGCCACAACTTTCCAAACAGTGCCACCAGCTGGGACCGAAAAGTTCAAACATGGAGTTTATGGGACCATTTCATACTCAAACCATAGCAGAGCTCTGGCTGGATCTCAGGAGGTCTGCCAAGGTCTAAAACAACTTAGGCTGTATTTGTTATGTTTCTCGTTGCTATGGCCGAATACCTGACCGAAAAAGAATGGTTTATTCTGGCTCCCAGTCTGAGAAGGGTACAACCCACTATGAGAGAACATCCCAGAGGCAGGAGCTTGAGGTGGCTGGTCACATTGCATCCCCAGTAGAATACAGAGAGATGAACGCACTTGCTCAGAATGCACTTGCTCAGCCAGAGTGCTCATTTCTATTTATTTTTTTACAATTATTCATTTCTTGTGTGATCTGTGGGAGTCGGTTCTCTCTTTTCTCGTGTGGGTTCTGAGGATCAAACTCCGGTGGCAAGCACACCTAACATTGAGGCATCCCCACTGGCCCCACATTTTTGTTTCTTACGTGGTCTGAGAGCCTAGCGATTAGTACCACCTACATTTAGAGCAGGTCTTCCCACCTCATCCTAACCTAGATAATCCCTCACACATCAGCCCAGAGGCTTTGCTCTTAGTAACTCTACATCCCCGATTAACTATCACATGACCATTGCCTAACACTCTGAATCTGATTTAAAGACATGTTTGAGGAACATTCCTGCCTCTTACCTGCCTCTTAGGAATTTGCCATTAACCCTTCACCGACCAGTAGGACTCAGCCCTACAGTTCCTTCTCATTGTATAGGATTTCCTTGCACTCGTTCTTGTGACACTGTATTTTCACAGAAATACAGTGGCTTTCACTTTTAATTCCCAGTGTGTTTTACTCAGTGGTGTACTTAGTACTTCCTCAAATCAAAGGAAGCATCGCTTTAGTCATGCTTAATGATTCTGGCCATTATTTCAGGGGTATGCCTTTTCTTTGAGTTTTTGCAGTGTTGTGCATTGTTGGTGCAACCTTTTCTAGCAGACAACAGATTCTCACATCCAGAGTCTCCTTTGGTAAAAGCAGGGGAGGCAGCATCTGTGCATACTGGAAAGGTTGGAGCTGAGCTTTGGGATTTTTGATGACGAATCTTGCCTGTCAAATTGGGTGGGGCTAAGAAGTTCTGAGACAAGGAAGCAAGGTGGTGGGTATCATGTGAGTGGGTTCCAAAGGAGATTAAGGGGGTAGACCTGATATCTCCCAATAGCATCAGGGCCAGGATGGGACAAAAGGGGGGAGATGGGGGAAGCCCACTGATGCAAGTTCTCTCTTTCTCTCTCTCTCTCTCTTTCTCTCTCTCTCTCTCTCTCTCTCTCTCTCTCTCTCTCTCTCTCTCTCTCTCTTTCTCCCTTCCTCCCTCCCTTCCTCCCTCCTTCTCCCTCCCTCTCTGTCTCTCTGTTTCATGGCTGCAGTGAGGTGAGCAATAAGTCGCTGTCAGGTATTTATCATGGTGATGGAAAGTCAAACACAAGGTCCCAAAGTATGAGCTTCCTCTACATTGTTCAGGAAGTGTAAGAGCTATCCAAGCCTACATATTTATTCCGCAGTGTCTTCTCTGAAAAAAGAAAAATCAGTGAAATGGTTATGAATCTAGCTATAATGCTAGTGTCCAAAGGCAGAGGGTTGGGACATAGCTCAGTATTTGAGCGCTTGCCTAGCTAGCGTAGGCAAGGCTGGGGTTTTGCCAGTACCAAAATAAATACAATTTTAAGATGGGATGGGGGAGGTTACCTTTTCTAACTGTTTGGGCTCCTTCATCGAATAATACAGTCCTAGAATACTTTGTGCTTTCACGCTGGCTTTTGGGTTCCCGTTGTCTGCAGCAAACAGCCACAGTCTAAGAGAGAAGACAGGGGGATGTCAGTCTTCATCTCAGCTTTTCAGCAGCACACACTCCTACTTCCGGGGAATCTCACCTCTCTGCTTCCTCGTCTGATCGCTTCACACCCTTTCCTTCAAAATAAGCTCTTCCAAGGTTGTAAGCAGCGGCGAATTTTAAGTGTAGTGTTTGAGGGCATGTAGAATCAAGAATTTTCTTCATATATTTCACTCCTTTTTCCTTCCACAAAAGAAACACAAACAAACAAAACACTAGTTTTTAGTTTAGCTCAAACCGAATGTCTTTCTTCCGATAGTGTACAGTGTTCAAGTCTACGACGTGTGTAAAAATCACAGATCTGTGCTTAGGACTATGTTTGCCCTGGATTTTCAGGGATAAAGACAAGGAAGGGAAGGTTGTATAGAAGCCTATGTTGAGCAGACATTCCCGGGAGCTGCGGAATGAATATCTTACATTACCTTCTCTCAAGCTCACGTTCACTGTGTGCTCATTAGTAACAAATGTCCAAGATGCCAGTCTTCGTGTGGCATACGTACAGTCACACAGTTGGTATTCTAACAAGGAGTGGAAACAAACATCTCCCCTGGGTAAGGGGGGGGGGGTTTGTGAACAAGCCTGATAACCCGAGCTTGATCCCTGGAACCCACATAGTGGAAAAAGAGTTCTCCTCTGACCCCTACATGTGTGATGCTATGTGTGTGTGTGTGTGTGTGTGTGTGTGTGTGTGTGTGTGTGTGTGTGTGTTGCTCTTGCAGAGGACTCTAGTTTGATTCTCAGCACCCAAGTTGGTGGCTCACAATCACCTGTAACCCTAGCTCCAGGATATCCATTGCTCCCTTCTGACCTCCATAGGTACCTGCACTCACATGTGCGTGCAAGTGAGTGTGTGCACACACATACACACACAGAAAGCACAATTTAAAATGTCAAAATAGAAAAGCATCACAAGGGTATTCTCATAGAAAGCCACCCAAAGGTCACCCAAGGTGCCAGCTCCTCAGTCAATCTCCTTTGGCTCAGAATCTGCCCCCTAAGCTTTTCCAGTCCAGAAACTGTGCCCATTCCATGGCCTTACTAGTCTTCAGAAATGACTCCTGTTAGCTAAATCAAGTTAGCAGATTCCTGCCTGTGGGTAGCTTCCTTTCTGATGCATACACCACAGTGTCAAGGCATTTCTGAGTCTCCAAAATAAAAACGTTTATCTGATTTTCTCTCTTTCATTTCTTTGCCATTAAGTCTCCACTTGAACATAACTCCTCTGAATGGCATTCTATAATCCCAGCATCAACCAATGCCTGCCTTTTCAAACCTTCCCCATAGCCAAATTTGTTCTCTGGGCCTGAGTGCTAATCCTGGGGGCAGGAGGACTTAGTAGACAGTCTGAAGCTAAGGCCACTGATGGCGAGAGCTGAACTGAGCACCTGCCTGGATCCTTGAGTTTAGTCGGGCTGAACTCAGCAGCAGAGGTCTGTCTGGACCCTTGAGTTTAGTCGGTAACATCTACTGTCAGAGCTGGATCATTTTGGAGGTCACAGAAAACACGTCTCCAAGTTATCTGTTCTCCCACATATTCTTAACTCCACAACGGCCTTTGGGTCTCCTCCTCTGCTCCTGTTGCTCTCCCAAATAAAACTGTCTGGTTGGCAATAAAATCTCCACATTCTCCTTCCTCTACTTCTTTTACTTCCCTGCCTAAACTCTGTGGCCCCGTGACGTCCTCTGTAGTGTAGGTAATAAATACACTGACTCTCCCAATATACTATAATATCGACTATATTGTAATATAATGTAATATAAAGAGGGAGCTGGCTTTTCACTTTTTAACATTGTCCCATCCCCACCCTGTGTGTAAGAAGACGAGGAACGACTTTATAGTTCACAGAAGAACCCACCGCTTTTCTAGTCCTATCGTTTTCCTGGTCGCTGGTCAGCCCCAATACCTGCAGGAAGGCTTTGGCTCTGGGGTTAGGTTTCTCGGTGTCACTCCATCGTTTGATCTGACTTAGTGACCAAGGGGAAAGAGAAATCTCTCTCTCTCCTCTCTCTCTCTCTCTCTCTCTCTCTCTCTCTCTCTCTCTCTCTCTCTCTCTCTCTCTCTCTGTGTGTGTGTGTGTGTGTGTGTGTGTGTGTGTGTGTGTGTGTGTGTGTTACGTGTGAGTACAGGTGCCTGTGGAGGTGAGAAGAACACATAGGATACCTGGGAGATGGAGTTACAGGTTGTCATGAGCCACCAGCTTGGGTGCCGAGACCCAAACTCCCGGCTTCTGCAAGAGCATAAGTGCCAGCTACTGCTGAGCCCTTCCTCTGGCTCCTGTTGGAACTTTTGACACAAAAGTCTTGGGAACTGTTTACAGGTGTACAGGACATAGTTGATTTGTATTTTAGAAAGATGACCTTGGTGGTTGTAAGAATGACGAAGAGGTTAGAGATGTGCTTTATATTATAATCCAGGTGAAGGTCACCTCGGGTCTGAAGAAACAGAATGGAGGGGATAAAGGCCTGGGGCAGATATGAAGGAGATTCAAAAGACAGTATGAGCAGATTACTACAGAAAATAATTTGCTTTTGTTTGTAAAAATATTTTGCCTACATTATGCTTTTAACTCTAAAAGGCTATGTTTTAGGGAAAGAGTAAATACAATTTTTAAAAAATGGGTCTACCGTGAATAAATAAGGCATTTCATGGAATTTTTTAGCACACACTGAAACCATGATGGCTTCCTTTCATTTAACCTATCAAAGTAGTATGTTGTATTTGCAGGTTCCCTTATGTTGAACTATTAAACTTCTGACTAAAACTCTAGGCTATGATATATACTATTCTTTTCCTGCATTACTGAGTCCATTTGTAAGAAAGGAAAACATTTTACCAGAGTAGCAGGTGACATGGTAATTTTTCTCAAAAGATAGGCTCTTTCTCTAGAAAATTCCTTGAAAACTCACTGGAAGTAAGATCTTGGTAACAGTGTCAGCATGGAACCCCAAGGTCAGATACTCCCTGAGTCTACTCCAGATCTGATAGCTGGGCATATTGCAATGAAGGAAACAGACACACCTCCTGATTTGTAAAGCTTGACTTCCAGTGAAGGATAAATAAGTTAAACAGAAAACAAATCATCAAGTAGCCATTACAACTATGAGGAAATAAAGGGCGCGATTTTACAACCAGAGCCAACTTCGAAGAAGAAAACATCCAATCAAATGCCAGGATTAACAGAAGGCAAATGCAAGGGTGACAATGGTACTCCATGGGAGAAAATGGAGCCAACTTACTTGTCTTCCAGAGGAAGAGAAAGCAAGAAGAGAGCACAGGAAGAGGCAAGAAGGGGCAGAAGTGAAGGTCTTTCAGAATCACAATAGCTCGTCCTTCATGGATGACAACAGACACAAACGAGCAGCCGATTAAATTGGTGGTCATTATTACTTTGGTAAGTTTCAATTGGTCTCTTTCTTTGATAAATTCTTTCTGGTTAGCTGTGACTATTTCAAAGATTTTAGAAAGACAGGACTGTGGCTATTAACCCACCATTGCAGTAATTTTCTTAGTATTTATTTCTAAATCTCATATTAGATGATAATAACTCTTGTGATAGTTGAGTCTCGATGTGATTTAAATGTAAACAGGGGGCCACAGAGTTAGGAAGCACAGATAAAAATAAAACCAGCACTCGGAAAGGATTTTCCTTCCAGAGAAAGACACGGGAAGTCGCATGGTATGAATGTATGATGAATATGTTATGGTATCAGCTTGCTTCATGGAGGGAAAGCTACCTCCCCCATAATTCCTCTGTTAGGTCTTCTGTTCTTCTCATTCTTAGTTAATTTTAGTAGCCAACTGACTGAGATCTTGTTGCTGCAATCCCAATAAGTACCAAAGAAGCACAAGAGATGGCAATAGAGTGAACATCAGAACCGGTCTTGAGACTTGGAACCATCTTTTTGTATCTTATTTTATATTTATGTTGCTATTATATTTTGTATTATATTTTTAATCTTAGTGTGCATATGTATGTATGTATGTATAGCTGTGTGCATGTATGCATGTGGCGGGTGAGCACGTGTCATGGTGTGTGGGGGGAAGTGAAAAGACAACATTTTGGGAGAATCAGTTCTCTCCTTGCACCACGTGGGTCCCAGCAAGCACCATTACCTCCTGAGCTATCTCGCATGGATATACTCTGGTGCCCTGATGACATTCTCTAGAAGCACATTGGGTTTTGAAATAATTCAATGTTGCTATAAAAATAATAATAATAAGGAAACCAGGTGCATAAGGTATAACAGATTCTTTCTTCCCTGTCTTGGACATGATGTCATTTAATAAACCCAACAAATCAAGGGAGAACAAAATCCCTTGAGACGGCCTTGTTTTGCCAGATGTTAAAATGTCTGAATGAATTAGTCGGTTCCTAGGTGTAATAGTTTCACAGTCATCAACTATTCATCTTCCTGGTGATTAATCTTGTTGAAAATGTTTCCTAGAGTGGGTTTTAATACCGTTCCCTAAAAGCTGTTTTATTATTTGATGCTCATAAAAGATTGATGGAGTGAGGATGTCTGTTTACATTCCCGACCTTTAACTGTTTTACTTCGTTCATTCTGCAGAGCCGGGGGCCCCCAGCTCCACCCTGAGCTAAACTTCTAGTCCCTGACGTCACGGATGTAACCTATACCATAGGCTTCCATGGGCAGATGAAGTGGAAAGTGCCTCAGAGAGTCGTTAGGGTGTTCCACGAAGACCCAGAGTCCTGCTTGAGCCCAGGCTCCTATGTATGGCGGGCTAGTAACTAAGCAACTCATTCATCTCCAGCGCTGTGATGGGCAACTGTTGGCTACCCACACTTTCTGCGATGATTTTAGTTCATAGGCTGACTTGAGTGGAGAAGCTGGATTTCAGCTGCCAAAGGATGCCATTCCTTTGTCTGTCCAAATGCCGTTCATCTCCTCGAGGCTTTTTTTTTTTTTTTTTTTTTTTTTTTCAAATGGAAAGGTTCCGTCTGTGTCACCTATTTGATGAAAACCTCCCTGACTGCTCCTTTGTGTCTGGCAACATATCTTAGTCCATAACGTTTAGCCTCACAAAGAGCCTTCCTCAGACAACCAATCCCTTTCCTTGTCATCTTGGATTATCCAGCGCCTTGGACGGTCTTGACGTCATCTGTGATGTTGAGGCATTAAAGACTGAGTAAATAATACATCAGTGGAATCAGTCTGTACAGTTCACAAGTACCGAGTCCAGCACTCACAGGCGGCTGTGTAGTAAGTGCTCCTGGCCCAGAGAATGGAGATGGCTCTTTCAAGCTTTGTTTATGGCATTCAAGGAAATTTTTGTTTTGTTTTATTTTGTTTTAAGATATACATACATACAAACAGACAGACAGACAGACACAAGTGTTGTTCCTGAATGTATTTCTACGATCATATGCATGCCTAGTGCACAGAGACAGACAGACAGACAGACACAGAGACAGATAGACACACACACACACACACACACACACACACACACACACACACACACACACGTGTTGTTCCTGAATGTATTTCTACATACCATATGCATGCCTAGTGCCCTCAGAAGCAAGAAGAGGGCATCGGATCCCTTGAAACTAGAGTCTCAGACAGTTGTCAGCTGCCATGGCAGGTGCTAGGAATTGAACCCATGGCCTCTGGAAGAGCAACCAGTGTTCTTCTTAGCCGCTGAGTTATCTCTCCAGCCCCTGTTTGTCTTTTAAACATTATTTTAAGTCATGTGTATATGTGGGGGGGGGGGTTGGGGCAGTGCATGTATGATCACATATGATGTGGTGCCCAAAGAGTCCAGAAAAGAGCTGGAGGTACAGGTGGTTGTGAGATGCCCAACCTGGGTGCTGGTAGCTGAACCTGGGTCCTCTATCCAGATGCTCTTAATCACTTAGACATCACTCCAGTCCTCCTTCACGGGCAATTTTAAGGATAATTATAACCCCTATGAAGGATACTAGTGCACAAAGAAACTCTACTGTTTCAGGTATTAGGACCTATTTGCATTCTAACTGCTATATTTGTAGATGCCTTAGATGTTAAATAAAGGGACAGAGACTTGCATGTTAAACATTTACAGGGTGCTGGATGATGTGCTTTATGCACTTCAGAATGTGGTTTTGGTATGATAGCCTTTTAAAGGTACAGAAGCTGTTAGCTATGGTGGGACTGGATACACATACTTTGGGAGAGCAGACAGATTAAGGCCGAACGAAGTCTTATGTTCTTCAACACTGAGAAAAGTAGCTCAAAGAGATGACTGAGCAAAGACAGATGAAAAGTACTTCATTATAAACACGTGGTGGTGACAGAAAGAGACGTGGACATCCACATTTGAGAGAGACAGATGAGGTAAGGGCATTTCAGGCCTTAAGAGACCAGCGTTAAGAGTGAGGTCAGTTGGGTTTACTTTGGAGGAAGGGCATTGCAGTCATGGATCTCACTAAACTTTAAACAAGTAGTTAATGTAAAATATCTTGTATTTAATGCAAATAATCCTCTTATCTACCATTCATCCATTCATTTCATCATATGATAAAAAAGAGTAAAAAATAAAAGAAAATTTAGGCATCTAAAGTATACGATCCATTGATAGCTTTATACAAGATTGAAAAAGAAGAAAATGACGAATGGATGTTGGTATGCCCTATGTTTTTATATGTTATCCTTCAGTCTTTTTAACAACTGTGTTAGTTAGGCTAATGACTTTTATTTCATAAATGTACATAATACATGAAATTTACATAAAATATTCAATTGGTAATGTCTTCTTAAAATTTTTGTATTGACAACGGATCCAATGCTAGGCCTAGATTTAGCTCAAATGTGGACTATGATCAGTTGTCAAGGTCATCTGTGGCCAAGGGAGAGGGGAGATGGCAGATATCTCTCCAGGATAATTTATTCTTATCTTAAAGAGTTCAGAAAGATTAAGTAATATTCACAAGACCAGACTGCAAGTGGTGTAAGCCAAGGTTTGGGGAAGCCGATATTAAAAAACCCATTTGTTGGGGTTGGGGATTTAGCTCAGTGGTAGAGCGCTTGCTTAGCAAGTGCAAGGCCCTGGGTTCGATCCTCAGCTCTGGAAAAAAAAACATTTGCATTTAGAATTTGGAATTTTAGACCCTTATGGATAGGACAGATTTTCTCATGAACACAGAAAGCTATGTCTAAGTAAGCTTGAAAATTAAAAACTTATTGTTATTTGGGTAGCATGTGAAATTTATTTATACAATGAGAAAAAGCAATTGGAATGAGAAAGTCATATTATAATAATGCTCTCTAAAACTCAGTTTATTTACCCTTGGTCTTCAATAAGACAACATACATAAGGCCTAAAATTATTACTGATGAGTAATTGGTAATGGTGCAGGTATTAGAGTGATAATGTAGATTATGTTCAATAACAAGGAAGGACATTCAAAATTATTATGGTAAAAAATATCACAGATTGGTATATATTATATGGTCTTTTTTTCCCCAAAGTGTTTATGTATATAAATAAATCTATATGTGTGTGTGTGTGTGTGTGTGTGTGTGTGTGTATGTAGACACACATACTCATGAAATACAAATACACAGTTATTCTTTGACATCCTCAGTGACTGGTTTCAAGACCTCCATGCACACAAAAGTCATGCATGCTCAGGTCCCTTATACAAAGTGGTGTAGTGTCTGCATATAACCAAGATACATCCTGTCACATATTTTATTATGGATAGATTGCATATAAAAATACACACAGAAAATTTTTGTATAGGACTGTACTAGCCATCCCATTTTAATGTTTCAATTTTTATTATTTTTTTAAATTAAAAATCTAGTGAGGGTATACACATGCCATGGTGCATGTGTGGAGACGAGAAGACAACTTTTGCAACTTAATTCTCTTCTTTTACCTTGAGGTTCAGGGATCGAACTTAGGTTTGCTTGCTCAGTGAGCACTTCTACCTACTTAACCATTTTGCTGACTCTATCATTTTTTAACCTAAGAATTTTGGGTGTCCTTTGTCAATAAACATAATCTATGTCATATTAATACCTTCATCATAATTGCGTACCAATAATAAGTATTCACATTTGATGGTAGAATTTGAAGAGATTCAAATTTTATTTTCTAAATCTTATCCATACTTGTATAGCTTTGCAATCATTTTTTTAAAAATAAGGGAAAATATTTTCAACAGCATGTTGAGAGCTAATGCTAGCAAGGAACATTTTTTTGTGTGGTGAATTATAGAAGCTTATAAATGACCCTTAAAGACTCACATTGTGCAACTGAGAAAATCTATAGCAAACTGACCATGTAATTTCTCAGGCAAGGTTATCAAAATCTTTCCCCACAGTGCCTATTTCTGACTTTGGCCCCTCAAAATTGAAAACCATAGACATCTGTACTATTTGTACAGTGTATAAGAATTCTTTTATGTAGGGCTGGAGAGATGGCTCAGAGGTTAAGAGCACCGACTACTCTTCCAGAGGTCCTGAGTTCAATTCCCAGCAACCACATGGTGGCTCACAACCATCTGTAGTGAGATCTGGTTCCCTCTTCTGTAAACATAATAAATAAAATAAATCTTAAAAAAAAAAAGAATTCTTTTATGTAAATTTTATGTGAAATTTCTAATGTGAGAGTTCATGGGATGTCTATAATCTTTTCAGGAAACCTTTCAACATATAGAAGGGCAAATTGTTAATCATGAGAACTATGTCCAGAAAAAGAATCTGAGCTCTTGCCTGTCCCTAGACCACAACAAGGGAAATTCAGTTGTTGTAGAATATTATTTTAAGGTGTGTTACTTTTGTTTATGCTTTGGAACATTTGCTTTAATGATGCAAAGATGTGCTGCATTCTTTTCGGTTGCATTTGTTTAACTCTGTGAAGCTATGTTACTGTGCCTGTCTAAAACACCTGATGGTCTAATAAAGAGCTGAACGGTCATTAGTGAGGCAGGAGAAAGGACGGGCAGGACTGGCAGGCAGAGAGAATAAAGAGAAGGAAAAGCAAGAGAGATCAGAGTGAGAAAAGAAGGGGCCAGCCACCCCTCCACACAGCCACCCAGCCAGCCATGGAGTAAGAGTAAAAGTAAGCTATACAGAAAAAAAGGAAAAGGCCCAGAGGCAAAAGGTGGATGGGATAATTGTTAAGAAAAGCTGGCAAGAAACAAGCCAAGCCAAGGTCGGGCATGTATAAGTAAGAATAAGCCCCTGTGTGTATTTATTTGAGAGCTCGGTGGTGGGGCCCTCAAAGGAGAAAAGAGCCGAAAGAATAAAAAACAGCCAACCACACGCAGTGGTAAACTATGTTTTCCAGGAGAGATGGAATGGTCCTAAGTGGCACCCAATGAACTAGAAGTGGCAGTGCATATTTATTTCACTAGACTTGCTCACCGTGGGAACAAAAATATAGTGGCACCTTCAACATGGAGGTCTTTCTTGAGAATAAATCCTTGTGTTCATAGGGAGGAGGAAATCACTAGAAAGATCAAGCATTTTTGTAGTCGTTGGGGGATGGTCATTTAAGTTCAAGTACAGAGAAGCTCACTGTTTCTGACATTTGAATCTAATTATGACAAAAAGCTGTTAGCTTAGATTCAGAGCTGAAGAAGGACGGAGTGGAAAGGGACCCAAAGAATTTACCTTTGTCTTTTATATATGTCTACAGTGACATCAATGTTCCTTAAAATACTAAAAATTAAATATTAAGGTGTAAAAATGGAGACACATTGTTAAAACACAAACATGGCATCAAATAATCCATTGCAGTGGAATCCTAAACACTACGAACAAAACAATAACTTACGGCATTTGGGGTGGTCCCCAACCCATCATAATACATCACTCCTAGCTGATAAATTGCTTGATGGTCATTCTCCTGGATTTCTTCAAACTGTGCCAAGGCTTCTTCATACCAGCCCTGAAAGCCCCAAAGAATATTTCATTTTATTATGTGTTTAAAGTAACTCTGACCTGAAGCATTGAATGGTCATTTGTGCCTAAGGACACACAGTTAACAGGTAATGCGCCATATTGGAACCGCTCAAACCCAGAAGACATTGTCTTAAGACACCTGTGCCATCTCAGATAGGCTGAGGACATTGGCGCCTCAGGAGATATTTAGAGTAAATGAAGGTACCAGTATCAAAAGGTAGGAGAGACGGGAAGATGTGAACTAATGATTTCATGAGTACTCAAAGAATCCTGAGGGACTGGGGACAGTTCTTTGGGGTCTGATGAAAAACCAAAGCTCTAGTACTGAAGCTGATATGATAGCACACAGAATTTCTCTTAGGCCTACCTACCAAGCTATCCCATGATAAAGTGACTAAGTAAGGAAATGGCCTCCTCATGATGTATAAAATACATGAAAAGCTACTTTTCGTATCAAATAATCAGGGAATTCAATTATTATTAATATGCAAATAGCTTATGAATGATACTACATATTGTGAATAAAACCATAAAATGTATGTTTTCAACTTACAGTGGGAAAATGGATCTTTCAAAATAACTCCTTTATAATAACTTCAGGTAGCCCCTTAATCTTACATCTGTGTACCCCACATAAAGCTGCAAAACCATAGCCTATGTGATTTCACAGAATTTCTCAGGCATAGCAGTCTAAGAAACTCACTTGAAAGTTTGCCGTGACCATCTGCTGCCTCTACCTTTTTGAGTGACACTGTGGGTGTGATCCAAGGCCTTATCTGCTCTATGTAATTGCTCCACTAATACCAAGTAACCCCAACAATTAAGTCCTAACAATACAATTATACAAAATAAAATTAAAAAAAGACCAAAAATGGTACCTCTTCAAAATAGAGTTGACCTCTTAGAAAATACGCCATAGCATCCCCTTTTTTTATTCTTTCTTTTAGGAACTGCAATGCTGTATCCACCAAATTAGCATGGCGGTAATAATCTGATTCAGAAAGGTAAAAATTGCATTAACTATATAATGTGAACATTCTCTCTTAAAGCCATATGTAACGGAGGATTCATTAGATGCTATTAATATCAGTTTCTTTTCACCTTCTAGGTCCTAAAACTTAGCCCCAAGAAAAGTCATGATCACAGCACCTAATACAACACCTTATATAATCAATAAATGTTTATTGAGTTTGGGACTACTGTTCATTGCTAGCTAGGCACGCGAATGCAGTCTCTGCATCCGTTGGGCAAAGCTGTCTCGTGGGTGAGTTAAATGCTTAGCTTGAGCCATACTTAGAAGGTACTAATCAAATGAAATGACCATCTCCACTTGAGTTGTTAAAGCCTATATAAAAATAGCTTTAAATATCTATTTGCAGTAAAGCACCATGTCACATTCTCTGAGGGAAGCAACACCCGACTTCTCTTTTTTAGAAGCTATCCTTAAGTCCTGAGGGTAAAATCATAATCAAGCTTGAATTGTGAGACACCTCTGGGGTCAGCTTGCTGTCTGAGTTAAGAAGGTCACCAACCTCCAGGAGAGCCAGAAAGGAATGTAATATTACTACCTCTTGGAAACCAAGGATATGCCTTTCTTTTCTTGTTCATTCTAGCATACATGGAATTTCAGTAAAAATGTTATTCAAGCAAAGATTTAACATTCATATTTTATACCAGGCTTTTCCTTCTTCCATTGGAAGAATTTCTGTTTTTTAGCAGCATATTGAGAGAGAGAGAAAGGGTTTTTGGGCAACTTTTCACTGGTGAGTTTCATCCTGTCTCCACAGCGTGGATCCTGTAAACAAGGAGAACACATATGATGATTAAAATCCCTTCTTCCAGAAAAGCACAAAGGGAGACTTCACTCCTGGTTGGAACCCACTCTCAAGGCCTCTGCCCCACATTGCCAGGCCACAGGACCCTGAGTGAGCAGACATTCCTGTCTGAGGGTGAGTTCACACACATCTGTGAGCCTTGTCATTCACAGCTGCTGCCACTTAGTGGCAACAGACAATACTGCTCACCCACATGGTTCAGGTCACTAGGGACTTTCTGTGGCTTTGTAACTGAAGCTTTTCTGAGTAATCCATTTTGAATGGAAGCATTCGTCTGTTTTACCTGGGAATACACTGTATTTTAACTGTGCTGCTCAGTTTTCTCTTCCGGTCTGTGTTGGATTGCCATGTTACCAGATGGATCACCGCTGTATGGTGAATCAGAGCCTTCATATAAAAGGTAGGGGCCACCTCATTTGGGATGAAGGAGTCCAGGTTGGCCTAGGCTGAGGGGGGTGAGGACAGCAAACTCTGTTGTTGCTATGCTTTTTATTCTTTCTTTTTTTCTGCTCTTTGACATTCTACTGTTGCAACTTGCTTCCACCAATCAGGAGCCAGCTCCCAGGCGAGGTCTCTGATTGGTGGTCTACCGAAGATCTCAAGAGAAACTTGGTGTGATTGGAAAGCTGTATTTATATACTCACAGGGTACCATTTTAGGCAACACGCTGCTTGATTAGATGAGAGTGGGACTCAAAAGAAGGAGAAATGGTCTACTAAGATAACAACAACAACAAACTCACTGAAATGTCTGTACCTGGGAGCTAATTTCTTTATCTGTACTTTGAAGGATCTTAAAGTGTCCTTTCCTTGATATACAAGTTAATGGACCTAATGTCTTCAATTCCAGCACTCAGAGGCTGAGCCAGACAGATCTCTGTGAGCTCAAGGCCAGCCTAGTCTACATAATGAGACCCTGTCCCAAAACAAACTGGCCAACCAACCAACCAACCAACATGCAAACAAACATAGTTATTGGTTACAGGACAGGAGAGACAGCTCAGCAATTAAGAGCACCAGGGTTTTAATTCCCAACCAACCACGTGGCATTTCACAACTGTTTATAACCCCAGTGCCTTCCAGGGGATCAGATGCCTTCTTTTGGTTTATTCAGGTACTGGGCACATGTCTAGTGCACATACATACATGCAGGCAAAACACTCATAACACATAAAATAAAAACTAATTAATTAAAAACAAACAAACAAAGTGCATCCAGGGGATCTGAGTTTGGCCCCCAGAGCCCACTTTGGGTGGGTCACCCCCACTTGTAGCTCCAGCTGCAGGAGAGGACCACCCTCTCCTGGCCTCTGCTGTCGTCTGCTCACGAGTGACAGATACACATAAAGATAAAGATAAATCTTAAAAAAATAAAGTAATTAGATTATGTGTATTTCAAAACCTTCAGTTCCCACTAAAGATTGTGAAATTCCCAAATGAGCAAAGCAACATGTATAAGATATTTAGAAGAAAATGATCCCAAGAGAAGGACAGCACCCTGTCGACCACCCCTCAGAAAACCGGATGACAGGTTTTTATTTCACCGAAGACATTAACGCCGTATGCTATTAATTTCCAAAACGGTTTAGAGCAGCAGCTCTCAACCTCCCTAATGCTGGGACCCTTTAACACAGTTCCTCGAGTTGTGGTGACCTCCAACCATAAAATTATTTTCATTGCTACTTCCTAACTGTAATTTTGCTACTGTTATGAATCATAAGGTAAATCTCTGAGATGCAGGATATCTGATATTTAACTCCCAAAGGGGTCGCGACCCAGAGATTGACATCGACTGGTTTAGAGAACCCTTGGTAAGTCCAAGAAAGGCACCAGAAATAAAAGAAAGCACAAACAATACCGTACCTCATTTAAATTCACATTGTTGTCTTCGACAATAGGGCTGCACATGGTTTCTGTTGTTTTAGTGGCTTAAGAAGAAGTATTTCAGAGAACCTGAAAAACAGCCAAGAAAAGGATTCATTCAGCTCCTACTAAATGTGAGGGCTTTTTTGTTGTTTGGTTTTTGTTTTTTAAAGTTCTGACTCCTATAAAACTTGAGGAAATGGGGATCATTTTGAGCTTTGTTGAATACACATGCAATCGAGGGAGGTGATTCACCTAATATCAAGGTTGTTGGTTGGCAAGGGCACCCACATACTATTTTATTTATTCTTTCTCTCCTAAAAATAAAAATAAAAAAAGCAAAGTAAATATAATGTTTATATATGTTAGAAATGTGGGCCCGCCACTTTAAGAAGCTGATAGTTTGAGAAACTGGCCCTGCAGTCTGTAGAAATCAGTGCTACTGTTAATCCCACCCATCAAGAATAAGACTACCACCACAGTTTAAAGCCAAAAATGAAGCAAGCTTTAATTAAATAATGGTCAGGTGGATGGGCCCTGGCCAGGTCTATACCCAGGTTCCCAGGAAACTACCCAGAATCAAATATGACGTGGGCTTAAGAAGGAAAACCCATACTGCATTTCCCATCAGGTCTGATCAGGAACAAGCATGTATCTTGATATATTTCCTGCCTAGGTAACTCCCACCCTCATGAGATCAAGCACATCCAGTACTGATGGGTCAAACAAACTTGTTTAGGGAAGTGAAAACATGTGACTTGTTATCTCCCATTAACAACAGCCTCCAGCATTTTAGGAACTATCTGTCCTTGGGCAAGGGGCTTGCAGATCAGAGGCATTTTTGTTTTATAGATCTCTAAGGCACAGTAATTAAAACTAAAAATGTAACTTTGGCTCACACAGCTCCATCCTCTCAAGTTTGTACCCTGGACACGGAGAACTGACAACCCATGCTGCGAACACATGTATCTTGGAGGAGAAGAGCAAGCCTTGCTCTGTGTTCCCTAATTTTGACTTTAATCTAACTTTCCTAATGTTCACATAATACCTATAATTGCTCTCCCACCCCTAGACCTGATCATGGATGGTCCTCACAGTCATGAGGCTATATCTAACAAAAGCCAATTTCTGAGCGGTAATTTCCACTCTGATTTTTAACAGGCAGGCCTGCTAGAGGAGGTGATTCAAATTTAGTGCTTTCAAGATGAGAGGCGAGAGCTAAGAAAAGATTTTAAATTTGAGAGTCTGTATTCATTCTGCCAAATTTTGACATTCAGCATAAAATCATCTGAAGCTGAACAGCTGTGTGCATACTATGTCATGAACTTAGACCATCCTGGGATAGAAAGTGTGAGCATTCATTGATAACATATAATCAGAAAAGAACCTGTGCTTTTGAATTTTTTATTATGTGTGTTTGTGTGTGTGTGTGTGTGTGTGTGTGTGTGTGTGTGTGTGTGTGTGTGCATGAGTTCATAAGTCAGAGATCAGGCTGCAAGACTCAGTTATCCCCTTTCTACCATGTGGCTCCTGGAATTAAACGCAGGTGCTGAAGTCTTGGCACTCTAAGTGATTTTACCCACTGAGTATAACCAGATATAACTCTGTAACCAGAACCTGTGACTTGGTGAGGAACAGTGGGTGAAGCAGACGACATTCCCTTCTCAGATGAGGATCTGAGTGTCCCTATGCCTTTGAAAGTCAGCTGCTCTGAATGCTGACAACAGTTCACACCACCCCTTCCTAAACATTTGTCCCTAGCCAGTCATGAATCCAGTAGACAATCCACTTAGACCATTGTCCTATTAAAATAGGCAATCCAGCTAGGCTGTGGTGGTGCACATCTTTAACCCCAGTACTTAGGAGGCAGAAACAGGCGAATCTCGGAGTTTGAGACCAGCCTGGTCTACAGAGTGAGTTCCAGGACAGTCAGGGCTACAGAGAACTGAATAGGGGCAGGGAGAGGCAATCCATGGAGGGTGCTGAATGTATGAAGAATTCGAGATGCTATGTGTTCTTCCTTGAGCCTTTCTCGGGAGCCTGTTTTCAGTTAGTAACCTCCAAGGATAAGGTAATGTGGTTTGGGGGGTTTTACTCTTTTGGGGGGCCCGCCACCCAGTTCCTAAATAAATCTCACTTGGAGGTTTATTCTTAATTATGAATGTCCCGCCTTAGCTTGGCTTGTTTCTAGCCAGCTTTCCTTAACTTAAAATTATCCCCTCTACCTTTTGCCTCTGGGCTTTTCCCTTCCTATTCCTGTATACCTTTCTTTGTTTCTTACTCTGTGGCTTGCTGTGTAGCTGGGTGGCTGGACTCTAGAGTCCTCCTCCTTCTCTGGCTTTTCTCTCTCTCTTTTTTTTCTTCCTCCTAGATTTCTCCTTCTATATATTTTCTCTGCCTGCCAGCCCCACCTATCCTTTCTCCTGCCTCGCTATTGGCCATTCAGCTCTTTATTAGACCATCAGGTGTTTTAGACAGGCACAGTAACACAGCTTCAGAGTTAAACAAAGGCAACATAAACAGAAGTAACACACCTTAAAATAATATTCTACAACAGTTATGCGTCCCCACGGACAAAGGGCAGGCTTGCTTTCCTCACAAGCATTGAATTGCTCAAGGTTAGTATGCCCTTTTCATGAGTCTTCTGTGTATACCAAGCATCCCAGCTGGCTGTGCCTTTTGAGACACCTCTGTGAGAACTGGGGGACGGGGTGGGCTGTAGAACTGGTCCAAATATCATGCCATCAACACTAACTGCTGTTTTCAGTGAGCAGTAGGGTCATCTGACTCTGACCCAGGAGTCTTGTCTTCTGCCAGTATCCATGAGACAGGCTAGTAACAGACATATATCAACCGAAAGCATAATCTATCCATATGTGAGAGAAAGAGAAAACCATTGTCATTGATTTGTGGCAAGATGTTCATGATTGCCAAGACAATATTGAAGCAAGCAGTGATGATTCTCCTTTTCTTTCCTTCCCAGGAAGGCCCATTTATTTACTTAAAGTGAAAGTACTTGCTCCCTTCCTTTTGAGTGTGACAAGTTTACATCATTCTCTGAATGAGAAGGAAAAAGTAGAAGTAAAGGGAATATGCCTATTATAATCTGCTATGTTACAGTAGCATTCACTGAAAACCAAGTAGCGTTTCCTTTATTTTTCTCCAATTTACCTTGTATTCTGTGAGCACTGAAACCAATGAAGAAGCTGGGCGGTGGTGGCGCACGCCTTTAATCCCAGCACTCGGGAGGCAGAGCCAGGCGGATCTCTGTGAGTTCGAGGCCATCCTGGACTACAAAGTGAGTTCCAGGAAAAGGCGCAAAGCTACACAGAGAAACCCTGTCTCAAAAAACCAAAAAAAAAAAAAAAAAAAAAAAAAACCAATGAAGAAAGATGACATATTCAAAACCTTAACACCAACTGCAAAAAAATAGGATTTGCCTGCTTCATCCATCCTGTCTTTCATCCAGCCATTTCCTGTTTGGAAACCTTTGTTGGCCAGCGCTGGCTGCCAGGTCTTTTTGTGTGTGTTCAGTATTGGGTGTGTCCAAGGTGTGAGTTTAAAAGACCCACAACCAGAAGACCCAGACAAAAGTGATGGAAAAGTTTTAACTGTAGACGGAAAGACTGTGGGTCAGTTCTCAGACAGAGACTTGTGTCCCTCAAAGGGAGTCCTTTTTATGAAGAAGTTACCTGGCCTTGCCTCCAGGGCCATTTGAGTTGGGTCATATTTGAATAGAGTTCAAGGGCCTCACTATTCAGAGGTTGTAGGTTTTATAACACTACTTTCCATCCCGAAACTGGCCATGGAGATGAGGCACCAGTGGCTATTTCCAGTTGGACTCTAGTTGCATAAGGCAGCACAAACCACTGAGTCAGGCTTCAAGCAGTTTGAGTCTGTCTGCCCCACAGGGGAACTTTGCTTTCTATTTTTAGCTCCCTTATTTTTGCCTTTTTAATATCAGGGATTAAACCTAGGGCCTCACATATTATCAGCTCCTTTCTTGAGTGGATTTCATTCAACACCCAGTGGTAAATCATAATGGATATGCTTATAATTCATATATATATGAATTATTATATATATATATGTTTGTACAGAAAAGCTCTACATGCCATTGTAGTTATGAGTACATGGTGGAGAGAGACAATTTCCTGCTTTTGGAGATCATGAAGTGAAGTACAGGAATAAAACTTTTATATGGAAAATTGTTCCTCACCCTCCCAGTGTGCTAACAGTTCAGAACAGAAACAATCATAGAAAAGTGACAAGAATCTGAAGCAGAAAAAATTTTAATTGATCTGCTGTCTTCGTGACTATGAGAAGCATCTCAAGCAGAGGCACTCAACTATTTAGAAAACAATCACTAGAGGTCCACAAGGCTGCCTGTCCCTGCCCCAAGTCCTGAGCTGGCTCTGGAGTAACAGGTAAGTCCAGTTGTCTCTTGTCTTCTGGCAAATGGTGTGTCTTTCTCAGAGGAAGTCAGAGACTTCAATTTTAGAGCAAGACAGAAAGGAGATGTCTTCTGAGAGGAGAAGGCAGTCTTTTATTTGAAATCAGGAGGGAAGGGATCCTATTCTCACTGTCCTACTTTCTGTCTGAAATATCCTTCCCTGATTCATGCTTATCAGTCAGCTGGTGGAACCATTTGAGAGGCTTGAGAAAGTTCCAAAGGAGGAATAAATAGGTCACTAGGGATCTTATCTTAGGTGTATTTTATTGACAGCCATTCTCTCTTCCCTCCCCTCCCTTCTCTTCCTCCGTATCTACCTAGCCTACCTTCCTATCTTGGATTTTAGTAGACTTGGTTCAGTTAGTATGGACCTTGAGTATGTAAAATTCTTGTCTGTCTCTTGTCACCTAGTTACTACAACCTGAATGAATAACAAATAGAACGCAGAAACTCTAAAGGAGTCTAGAAAATTCTTTCCAGCATGTCTTTGTCTTACTGTGATATTATTTTTCCACATCAAAAATGAAATGAGAATTCTTCTTTCTACTTTTTCTGTAAAAATCTGAATTTTATTACCTCCGAGAAAAATGAGGGAAATGCACAACATAAGACTGATCAAAAACTATAGGAACAAATACAAGACAGAAAAGCCCACAAATATTTTAAAAAATGCACCTCATTTAAAAAAAAACAATTCAGCCGGGCGGTGGTGGCGCACGCCTTTAATCCCAGCACTCGGGAGGCAGAGCCAGGTAGATCTCTGAGTTCTAGGCCAGCCTGGTCTACAGAGCGAGATACAGGAAAGGTGCAAAGCTACACAGAGAAATCCTGGCTTGAAAACAAAACAACAACAACAACAACAAAAAAAAAAAACCAAACACAATTCTTTGTCTCCTGCCTTCTGTTAGGATTTGAAGCCTGTTCCTTAGAAGAGGCTTCTATAATCCTGGACGAGGAAGTCATAGGCTCTAAGGTAGAACTTGCCACTGTTATTTTTCTATAGGCCAGGTTCTTAGATAACCACATATACATATTTTTTGAGACAGGGTCTGCAAGTCTCAGGGATTCACCCCTATGGCTCTGGAATTACGGGTACAGGTAGCTGTATTTGTTTGTTTTGTTTTTAATGTGGGAGCTGGAGATTGAATTCAGCAAGTACTTTACCAATTCAGATATTCTCTCCAGGTCCTTTTCATCTTTTACAGTTTATTTTCACCTATTCTGAAAAAAAGGCTGAAGTTGCTCTATGTTCTTTAATATCAAATACTAGCCTATTTCTTTTATGTAAAAATAAGGAAGCATATTCATCTTGTTCGTATGCAAATTGCATTACCTTATAAATTGTAAAATTATACACATATGAAAGAATTGTGTTAAAATAAATTTAAGATTTATTATCAGAAAAAAAAGTTTGATTTGTACCTGTTTTATACACTTATGCAAATGGAATCAAAACATAATTTTCTCAGGCCCTTGCCTCTTTAGGGGTCATGAGTGGAAAAAGTTTTAAGAAGCCCTGTTCTAGGGAACAGTCTAAGCCTGCCAAATGATCACCACAATGGGCAGTGTGTCTTATCGAAGAAATATATTGGTTAGTGAAACTAAATGGTTGAAAACTTTGTAGCTAGTTGGGAGATCTGTGATTGTGATAAACATGTTCTTTAAAACTAGCTTCATACTGGTTCAGTTATCTTCTGTAACAACTATTGAGACAGAATACTATTGAACAGCAAACTAAATATTTAATAAACCTCCCTTAAAAGCTAGGGCTTACAGAAAGAAACAACATAAAATGTTTTAAATTATATATTTGAGGCTTACCATAAGTATCTTATCTGTATGTCGCCCCCCCCCCATTGTTAACATTACTTTTACCACAATCAGAAAGCCGACATTGGAACATCACCAGGATTTCAAACATTAGGGTTATTAGATTGTCATGAATTCTACTAGTGATGCCATTTTTTTTTGTTTTAGAATCTCATCCTAAATTATTACTGTGTTTCCTCTGGCCTGTTTCTCAGCCCTTCCTGATTTATCATGATCCTGACTGCTTTGAGTAGTACTGGCCAAGTATCCTGCCAAGCGTCCTTTTGATTTCGGCTTATCTGATGTTTCCGTCTGAGTTCTGGGTTTTGGTGGATGGGAGACCTTCTCAGGTCACAGCGCAGGGCTTCATGCTGTCAACAGATCGCGGATGTCAACAATGACCTGGCCTAAATAGAATTTGGCTGCTTTCTCCTCTGTTTCCCTTCCCGTGTTCCCCAATAACCACAGCGAGGGCCATCACATGACCCCCTCCTTCGTCTTGGCAAACCTCCTTGTAGTTACCAGCTCTTTCCAGGACCAGGCGAGCGTGGTCAGGCCCTCTATGAGGGGACGCGTGACAATGGGTGGCTTATTTCACAGGACCTGCCACCCTGGGGTCTCACAATCCTGGCAGCGCTGGCTGAGAATTTGGGAGGACGTTCCCCTAGGGTCAACCCCTCCGTCGGGGTCACGTCGGCGCGCCCCCGCCCACCCCCCAACGCCGCTGCAGCCCAGCCAGTTCCCTGCCTCAGCTTCCTTCCTTCCGGCCCAGCTGGAGGCCGAGGCCCGGGCCCCGGGATGGGATGAGTGGGGCTGGGCTGGGGTGGGATACGGGGGAGAGCCGCTCGGCTCGGCTTCCCTCCTTTCCGGCCTACGTGCTCGCCCGCAGACACGAAACTCTGCCCCAGCGACTTCCGCTCCTCCAGAGGGCTGACCCGGCTCGGCGCCACCCGGTGCTACGTGCCCAGCTCAGCACGCAGCGTGGCCGCCGCCCCCGGGGCAGCAGCGAAGCCTCCCGCCCTCCCCGCCCATCGCCTTCACTGCGCACGCGTGCCAGGGCCGCCGGGGCTTCGCTCTGAAGGGGGCGGAGCCAGGGGGCCCTCGAACTGGCCAATCAGATGGCGGGGCCGCGCAGAAGGCTCCTCCCCCTCCACCCACCCCAGCTCCCGGGCTCCTCGCTGCACGTGTCTGTGTTTGGGTACGTGAGGCCGCCGCAGGGCTGGGAAAAAGGGCGCGGTGGAGAAATAGACCGTGGGGCGCTCCCGGGCTAGGGAGCGGCGGGGAGGAGCCGCCCTGCTTGTCCCTGAGAGCTTTAAGTTCCTCCCGCACGTTGGGGTCAGTCCCGTGCACTCTTACCTGCCAGTAGTGTGCAGCCCGTGTAGTTTCTCCGCACTCCCGGGGACTCCTGTCATCTGCTTTAGGTGGGCGATGCTGTTGCTTAATTGCAACCTGGAGGTGAGACTCCCGCCCCTTTTAAGTCCTGCAGGCTGTCTTGCGAGAGGTCCGTTTTCGGAGCTCTCGAAAGGGTGACAGTGACTGACCGCTGGGTTCCCAAATCAAATTTTTGTTTTCTTTTTCTTTTTTTTTTTTCCCGTGGCGGGGGTGGATTTTCAGCTCAGCGCGGGCTCAGGCAGGACAGTGACAGTCTGTTCTCTTCCTGCAGGATGATGGCCTCAAGAATTTGCTGGAGACGGGAGCGTCAGTCAACGCACCCCCGGATCCCCAGGAGCAGTCGCCTGTTCACCTAGCTGCAGGTGGCGGCCTTGCTTGTTTTCTTCTCTGGCAGCTGCAAACAGGCGCTGACCTCAACCAACAGGTAACTAGGTAACCTATTGTTGCTATGTACAAGCCTCCCCTCTACCCAGAGTCTGCACTTGGCTGCCAGTTTCAGTTGGTATAAACAAGCTTGTAAGAATTTCCAGTGTGTATGTGTGTGTGTGTATACAATCAAGATGGTAACTTGAAACTTTACTATCCACATTAATAAAGCAAAAACAAGCCACGAGGTTAATTTTAATAATTTAATCAAATTCTGTTTCAGTTTGTAATTATATCAGTAATGATTGATGGGCTAGTTTATTTTTGCTTTCATTCCGTATGTCACAATCCAGTGTGTATTTTACTCTTACGGCATAGCTCAATTCAGTTTAGCCACATTTCAAATGCTCTTTAGCAATAGGTGGCCACTGGCAATCACGCTATGTAGTATACATCTACAGTAACTTTAAAAATACCTGCTGTTTGTCCAAGCTCAGTTGACCAGGAAGTAATACGTGGGAGCCATGCCCAGCATCACTTCTTCCAGTAGTTTTCATTAGAGTGTGATGAAATTTTTAATTGTCAACCTTTGGCTTCTGTGGAACTCTCATTTGCTGGCATTCCCTTCAGTTTTAATGTATCTGAAAGTGGCTGCTGTGTGTATTGATGGAAACTCTGCATTAGCACAATGAGAGAACTTTAATCAAATAGCTAATATTTGATTGCCCACTGGCTTTCATAGAGTGTTGGGGAGACACTAATGTGCTGTCTTGTCCTAAAGGATGTTTTGGGAGAAACGCCACTCCACAAGGCAGCCAAAGTTGGAAGCCTGGAATGCCTTAGCCTCCTCGTGGCCAGTGATGCCCAGATTGGGTGAGTATAAAATCAGTGGCTGCGGGCTTTGTTTTCTCGGATTAAACTAATCATACTCCTGAAGCCGAATTATACATGATCTCAAAAATAATACTTGCCCAACTGGTTGATGTTATCCTTTCAGTGGTGTTATCTAGTATTATCAAATCGAGTAAGTGGAAATGGATCCTGAACATTCAGAGGTGCAAGGCTTCCTCATGGCAGATTCCACTGTAGTTTTCAGCTTAGGAAGACTCTTCCTCTATATTTAGGTACTCAATATAGAGAATATTGAACACCAGTGCTCTTGTAGCTGTTCACATTCCTTCAAGAGTGAAATACGATAATAGAATAAAAACACATAATGGAATGCCCATGGTGTGTGGAATGTGCTAGCCACTGAGTATACAACAGTGAACAAAACTTAATTTCCTTAAGCTTTTCTTTAACCCCCATTCCCATGTGCATGAACACGCTGTGCGTGCATGCATGTGTGTGTGCACGCATGTGTATTGTGGACGACTTGTAGCTCCTCTGTTAGTGTCTTTTATTTATTCTGTACCCAGTGTTGGTATGTGCTACAGTTTCCATTGTTAGAAAAATAATAATAATAATGATTTTCACTTAACTCACCTTTTGTCTAATTTCAGCTTATGTAATAAGAATGGGCAAACAGCTGAAGATCTTGCTTGGTCGTGTGGATTTCCAGAATGTGCCAGGTTTCTAACAACGATTAAATGTACGCAGACAACAAAATCATTGGGTGATGCCTGTGCTCCAGTACTCAGGCAGAAGCGAAGCTTAACAGGTGTGGAGAACAGAGCTTTGAAGAGGAAGTGTTGGTACGTACCTTCCAGCTGCTGTTTGCTTCCTCCTTTACAGCTTTCTCTTCTGGCATCGAGTTTCTGGTTGCACTTAGTATCAGCATTCTGATCAGAGGTTCAGTAGACTTTATTTTCTAAAGTTTTAACCCTTGCTCATAGTTACTACTTACTAGCTTCTAGAGACCAAAATTTATCCTATATGGTGGAAATTTGGGGAGGCCTCCTTTTAAAAGTTTTTTTTTTTTCTTTTAAAGATTGTCTCCATGCTTGTGTATCAATGCACTCATGTGCCTGTGTGTGTTCAATGGGTGCATGTGGAGGCCGGCAGAGAGAGCATGGAATCCCTTAGAGCCGGAAGTACAGGCCAGGCAGGCATTTGTAGTATGTCTAGTGTGTGCTTGGGTGCTGGGATCCAAACTCCAGTCCTCATGATCATGCAGCAAATATTCTTACCACTCAGCCATTTCTCCAGTCTCCTTCAAAATGTTTTTAATGTCAACGTGTTTTTCTTTTTTTTCCCAAAAACAGATATCTTGTTAGGCAAGAAGAGGTTTGAAGAAGGGCTTCACTTCAGACTGATCTATAAGCCATGGCTGTGGCTTACCATACGGATAAACTCCTGAGGAGGAAAACTTTCTTCTAAGTGAAGAGAACATTCATGAATACATGTATTTACATGACTGTATTTTGCCTGTGCATGCTTTGTTATTTAACTTGTTAAAAGAATATTCAAGGAATAAAAATTTCTGTGGATTCTTTACTACTTTTGAAACAAATTAGTTTAAATTAAATCACAGCCAAGATTTAATTTAAAATTATGCTTGCTTTTATTGACATTAGATCAGCTCTTTTAAATCTATAGTCTTGATTCCAAGGTTATTTAAATAGCATTTAAACAGCATTCGGTCGTTGAGGAAGGCATAAGTTATAGTATGCATCCTTGTTCCAAAAGTCTGGGCTCTTCCATCCACACCAGCCCTAGATTTGGAAGAAGGGAAAGAAAACCTTTTATAACACAAGACTCCATGATGGAAACTCTGACATAAGGCTCAGATACTGATCTAATTCACGGATTTTCTAGTGAAGAAGGGTAACTTCTTTTGGTCAACTTGATACAAGCTGCCATCATTGTGAAGATGAACCTCAACTGGAAAAATGCCTCTATCAGATGTGCCTGTGGGGAATTGTCTTTATTGATGATTGATGTGGGAGGGCCCAGTACACTGTGGGCAGTGCCACCCCTGGGCAGGTGGCCCTGGGTCCTATGGAAAATCAAGCTGAGTGAGCCAGGGAGTGGCATTCCTCCTCCATGGCCTCCAGTTCTTGTCCTGATGTCTGGACTGTAAGATGAAATGAACCCTTCCCTCTCCAAGTTGTTTTGTTTAGGGTGCTTATCACAGAAATACAAAGTAAACTGATAGATTTTTAAACAGAACAACAACAAAATCTATAATACTTAGCTCTAGAAGTCATCAGAAACAAAACAAAAATCACTTCCTTAGCGCAACTGTTAGTCCAGACATACTCCATTGGTTCTAAGATACAGGCTATCAGTGGCTGTAATAGCTTTATTGTAAACTGTTTTACGTAGTAGTCTATAAAGGGCACACATATGTGCCATTCAGTGACACACCTTAGACATAATGAAATGCGAGACCCAAGCCAGCCCCTTGAGTTCTGTTTTTATTTTTTATTTTCATAGGCTGTCTTCCTTCCAGTCTTCATTCCTGTTTAATCCTTTCCTCCAGCAGAGAATAATTTTTAGTGGTTTTATTATAAATAAGAAAGTTTTATCAAATTTCTTTGAGGGCCCACTCATTTTTTCTTTGAGACAAGAGTCTTAAACTATAGCCCGACATGGCTTGGAACTTACTACGCAGTTTAGCCTGGGCCTTGAACTAGCAGTACACCTCCTACCCCCATGCTGGGATTACAGGTGTGTGTTAACCATGCCCAGACTGATTGTGTTAAAGGAAGCTGATGACTGGCCTGTATTACACTGAGGTCAAAAGCAATGTGGAATACTTCGGCTGAGAGCTGAGTTACTCCTCTAACTGAAGCTGCTGGAGGCTGGCAGGGATCTGGAGTCTATAGACTAGAGTGTATTAGCTCTTTTATAGTACGGAGGGAGAGTTCACTGAACATGTTCTTTTTTCCTGTCTCCCTTGTTAAGTGTCAAAATTTAAACAAGATCAAAATAGACAAAACATTGCACACTATCTGCATTGGCCTTTTGAATACTCTCATACAGACAGGCCTTATGGTAACCAGATTTTTTTTTTCCAAAGACAAATAGAGAAAGAGGCAGTGTATGCCAAAAAGGCATGGATATGGAGGCTGTACTTCCAGACGACCAAGCTGGGAAGTCAAACAGGAAGGCTCCAGAGGAACGTTATGGCTAATCTTGGTTGTCAACTTGACATACCTGGGAAGAGGGAATGTGAACTGAGGAACTGCCTGTCATCTGGCCAGTGGGGGCATTTCCTGATGGCTAACTGGAGAAGGAGGGCCTAACCCACTGTGGGGAGTGCCACCCTTTAGGTAAATGATCCTGAGTTGTATAAGACAGCAAGCTGAGCAAGCCATGGGAAGCAAGCCAGTAAACGGAGATCCTCCTCAGTCTGTTAGTGTCTGCCTCCTGTTCTGCCTTGAGCCCTCAACATCAGCTTGTGTAAGTGTAAGCCAAATAGACCCTTTCCTCCCCAGTCGTGCTGGTTATCACAGCAGCAGAAAGCAAGCTGGGGCCGGATGGTCAGGTGAGCAGAGGCGGAGTGCTCACAGTACAGCTCCGGGACCTACTGGAGTCACACAGTCAAGAGACCACGGTGGCTGTGCCCAGGCTCAGTTTGCTGTATGCACCAGAGGTTTAAAGGGCTTTCTACAAAAATGTGACTGGCAAAGTTCTCAGGGACAGTAATCAGGGATGACGGCTCCCTTTATGGCTCCCTTTATCTAATTGCCGCAGGATAACCCCAGCAGGGGCAGAGTCCAGTAATCAGCCAGAAGAAGCACGTTTATTCCCGGATCACCCCTGACGGAAACAATTAAGGTTTCTATCTGCTTTCAAGATAAAAATCTGGAGCCGGGTGCTGGTGGCGCACGCCTTTAATTCCAGCACTTGGGAGGCAGAGCCAGGCGGATCTCTGTGAGTTCGAGGCCGGCCTGGTCTACAGAGCGAGATCCAGGACAGGCTCCAAAGCTACACAGAGAAACCCCATCTCGAAAAACAAAACAAAACTAAAAGACAAACTCTGAACCGGGGCTCAGCTTCTCTGCCTATCCCTCTGATCCCTCCTCACTGGGATAAAGCTCACGGAGCTCGTGAAGTTTGGGGAACAGGCTGTGCTTTCCCTTCCCTTCATCTAAGGGGTCCTTCCACAGCCTTCTAAACCTAAACCTGCATACTTCTTGTCTGAGAGTCCTTTTGGACTGCCCTCTCCCTCCCCAGTAGACGGAGAGCTCCTTAGGGATGCTTAGGACTGTGGCTGACATCGATTGCGTACTAATAAATGCCAGACGAGTCACCACCTGGCTAGGAAGGGAAAACGTTGCTATTATCTAAAATATCGCCTGACTTATTTGTGTGTGTGGAGGTCAGGGGACAACATGCAGGAGTTGCTTGTCTACCATGTGGGATCCAGGGATCAAACTCAGGTTGTCAGGTTTGGTAGAAAGCGTTTTTTATCTGCTAAACCACCTCACCAGCCTTTCATATGAGAATTAGCTGCTTATAAATCAATTTAGATTTATGCCCCATGTAATTAATATTATGTCAATAAATACTTCTAAATTTGCTCAACTTTTGGTCTTGAGAGAATTAATATGTTATATGTACATGAGAAGTAGTCACATCATATGACTGGCATTTTGTTTATCTGTTGATTCATGGATTCTAAAAGTATTAAGGGTGTGTGTGGATCTATACATACGATGTTGATCCCTGGAGCTGGAGTTACAGGTAGTTGTGAGCCACATAAAGTGTGTGCTGGGAACTGAACTTGGGTTCTCTACAAGAAGAAAGGGCAAGAGCTCCTAACTGCTCAGTTACTCTCCAGTCCTGATTTTAAAAGTCTAAAAGGTTATTCTGTTATCCTGTTTTAAGACATTGATGAGACAATGTGCTACAAAATCTGCAAAGGAAATGCGTCTATCACGCTCTATTATGAAGTTTAGTGATAGCAAAGCTTTACAAACGTTTTGTCTTTTGTGATTTCTGTTATCTTTCCTGTCTTCCCTACATAGAATACAAGTGCACGACAGACTTAGAAACACTGCTGTGAGGACAACTGCCCTTGGCTTAGTATCTTTGTTAACAGCCAGGCTGTGGTCTTTCATTTCTGGCTCTTTGCCTTGTGTCTTAAATCTATGTGATATGGATATTTACCTTTTCCAAGATAACTTGCAGGTCTTCCGCACCTGTATAATGTGGGTCTAGAATTAGAAATTTTATCTGCCCTGTAGTTTCATTCCATGTGACTCCTAGTATTGTGTGAGCCAATACTCCTCCCCCTAGAAAAAAAGAAATACGTCATAGGGCATAAGTTAATTTCAACTGTTTATTTAGTTCAAATAAAAACTAATTGTTTTGCCTATTAATTGACTTACTACAGTATTAGTACAGTCTGTCCAATATTGTAAAAGATCATGATGGCAAATGTATTTGAAAGAATAAGATTATATATTTAACAACTACCGTGTTACGAATGGAAATATGTAAGAAATGCTGTAATCATATCTATAATCATATAAAGTTTATATTTCATTGCTATATCCATAAAATTCTCCAAAATCAACTGAGAAAGGGCCACCAAGAGCCCAAACTTTTCTCAGTGCAGTAATGATCACTGAGGTACCCCTCTGGGCTGATGGCTTTGTATCTGCTGAGCATCCCTAGCCCATCCACCCAGCAGGTTCTCTGTGATGTTCTGCTGACATCTACCTACCTCCATTTCTTACTCACTAGTGTCATTCATCTTCTATTGTTTTTCAGAGAATCATGTATCTTTAGCTCTGTTAATCAAATCTTGTTTTACAAGGAAAACCCAGCAAATGTAAGTAGTCTGTTGTCCATAAAACCAGCCAAGCTGGCAACAGAGTCATGATTCATGATGCTTAGTCAAGTGGCTATCACCTTTTAAAAAATACTATCCTTGGCTCATGTTAAAAAACAAAAACAAAACAGTTATTTTCTCTTTAACATTTGTTTTTGGCTACTAAATCTTTTTTGCAACTTTCCTATACTTTGGATAGAAATGTTTACATTTTTATTTTATGTGTCTGCGTCTATGTCTGTGGATGCACTACCTGTAGAGACCAGAAGAGGCACTGGATTCCCTGAACTAAAACTACAGGCGTCTGGGAGCCACCATGTGGGTACTTGTAATTGGACCCAGGTCTTCCAGAAAAGCCACCAGTACTCTTGGCTACAAAGCCATCTCCCCAGACCCAATTTTAAGATATTTAAAATGACTAGTTTTTATGTAACATTAAAACGTTATACAAATAAGTTTTACTTATTCTCCGCTCTGCCAAAAGAACCCAACATGTCCAAAACACCTTACCAATCATGACTGGAGTGCCCACATTCTGGAAATGGCTGGCCAGTTCCCGTCCTTGAGAGGCCATTTCTGAACCTTGGCTAGATGAAAAGAGATCGTCTCCTATCAGATTAACTGTTTTCAGCACTCAGTCAAGTAAGGAGTTGCGGGGAGTGGGGGGGTGTTCAATACTTTCAATCATTTTGTTCATGGATCTTGAAAAAAACATTAAGTGGTAGGGACCTGATTCAGATGCAACTTAAAGCAACATAAACTAAAATTTTAAGGATACTAACCAGGGAAGAAACAAAAAGATTCCAGCTTTCTGCTTCCGACTACAAAAAGGTTTTGTATTTTTTTGTTTTGTTTTGTTTTGGTTTTGGTTTTTGGTTTTTGGTTTTTGAAGACAGGATTTCTCTGTGTAACTTTGCGCCTTTCCTGGATCTCGCTCTGTAGACCAGGCTGGCCTCGAATGCACAAAGATCTGCCTGCCTCTGCCTCCTGAGTGCTGGGATTAAAGGCGTGCGCCACCGCCCAACAGGTTTTGTATTTTTAAGCATAAGATTGAAACTAGTCATCTTGTCCTTTTCCAAAGCCTATATGTTCTGTCTTTAAATTGGGATCAGTAACAGCCATCACATGTACAAGATAGAGGAGAGTCTAGGACTAATATATTCTTCTGTGAAAACCTCAAAGTGTTTTCAAGTGTACCCCATTTCATGGAGTATTTGCACACACTAAGTCCTTTTCATTTTGAGAAGAGAAAGACAGAAGGAACAGTACATATACTCCTCAGCATTCTAAGCTGAAAATACTGTGGGTAAAAACTCATTAGTATCTCTAACTATGAAACATCAGAGCTTAGCAACACAGCCCACTTGTTTCCCTTCATGAAAGGTTAGCTGGAAGCTAAGCCTTGTTGATACTGCCCTCTGTCATCAGTCTTGTACTGCATTTTTGAAAGATCAAATGAAAAATCCACATGTAATTTCACATCATTATAAAGTAAAGAAAAGAAAATGTACGCTGAATCATCATGAGTAGACCCATTACTTTTGTGGAGGTACCAGGTGCTGTGAGACCTGGTAAACTCGTGGCTGAGCAGGCAGCACACAAATGTTTTAATGTATCAAAACATTCTTTAACTTCTTAAAGTACTTAGTTTGTGAATGTGCATGTGTATACCTGTGCCATGCATGACACACATATGGAGCTGCCATGAATTAAACTCAGGTAGTCAGGCTTGGTGGCAAGCGCTTTTCACCTCATCAGTCCCAAACTTCAGTTTTGAAAAATAGTTCTTCACTGCTTTGTCTGCCATTAGTTCTTACTGATTTTCACAATTCCAATTGTAAGATCAAATATACCTTAAGTACTTGGATAATAGACACTGTTATTGTAGTTATCAAAAACAAGACAGCTTAAAATATAAGCCCAAGGAAAAAGTCTTTAAATATTTAATGTAGTATTTAATAAAGTAGAAAAGTCATTCCCAGTTTTTAAATTTATTTTTATTTTTATTTTAATGTTGTACCTAGGAGTTAGGTAAGGTGGGATCCCTAGTAACTGGTTTGCCTACAACAGCTGGTTATTACACTAGGCATGGCCCGAATCCTTTTCTGGGGTGGTAGCTATGGCCCCCAACCACCTAGCCCAATATGTTGGGCAATGCACTCACTCTAATTGACAACCATGATGCCCTGTTCCATGCTGCCCGAGTGTGGTTCCTCAGGCCGCTGTCTACCTATCTCAGCCTCTAGGGCGTATCTGTCACAGCCTGGGGAATCTCCAACTCAGGAGTGTTCCCTGCCTGAGCCAAGGAGCTCTTGTCTCTTGGACTTTAGTGTTGACTGCAATAATGCTATATTTTACTTATTTAGTAAATATTTTATAGTATATGTGAGTATAACATTTATGGTGATAAAATTAAAACTTCTTAGATGTTTAATAAAAAAGCAAGTTATGGTCACAGAAATTGATATGTGCTAATTAATATTTTCTCTTATTAGAATTGTAGAAAATGTAAGTTGAATACATTATTTGTATATTTGTTGGTTTGTTAACATGTTAGCAGGAAACAGAACAAAAGAAAAACATAATAGTCAATGATCAACATTTGGTTTTCTCCTCAGAGGACTTTTTGAAGATTTAAACATTAGCAAACTTCATTTTGTATATAGAACTTTACCCAAAGATATTTCTAAGTTTTCCATGTAATAGACTAAAATTAGGTCCAGAGAATACATGTATGTATCACAGCTTGTTTAAAAAAAAAAAGAGAGAGAGAGAGATTTATAAAGCAATGAGCTAATGAGCAAGAGCAATGATTGGAAATAACTAAGGAGGAAATGCCATTTTTCTATTACTTTAGAAATGATGTATCTGGTTTATAAAGTGTCCTTACCTGACAAACAGTATTTTTGAAGTGACACCAATCAGTTGGTTTAGCACCAGCTGTACCTCAATAGATCCAATCCACTGCCGTGACCCCACAAATGATGCTGGCTTGTCTCCGGCATCAACAAGAGCCTTTAGTATTAAAACACACAAAATAAAAACCCGTACACCAGACGGCTACTAAAATCACATTGAGGGTATTTTAATTAATTACCAGTAAAACAATACAGTTTTTTGAAATAAAAATAAATCTATGCCATGGGGTAATAATAACTATCAAGGGCATATTAAAAGCTGGTTTTAATTTCAAATGGCAAGTTCTGTACCTGCTGAATTTCTCTGTGTGTTGGAATGGACCTCTCTGTGTATCCCTGATGTCTGAACCATGAGCAGATGGTCTGTAGGGACCGATAAGCACAGCCCCAGCCATTATCATCTATCCGATCCTGCATATAATGATGATAAGCATAGATGCCCTGGACCACACAAACCTAAAAAAAAGAGATGTCGTATTTGTTAAAGACAGAAGTACACACTCTGTCGAACCACCAGAGTCATGTTTACTGTTTCAGAGCGAGACTTTTACTTTAGACCAGTGGTTCTCAACCTGTTGGTCACGACCTCTTTCACAGGGGTCAACTAAGACCGTCAGAAAACACAGAGATTTACATTACAAGTCATAACAGTAGCAAATTTACAGTTAGGAAGTAGAAACGAAAATAATATTATGGTCTAGTGGCACTACAACATGAGGAACTGTATTAAAGGGTTTCAGCATTAGCAAGGTTGAGAACCACTACTTTAGACACTTATAAAAATGCCTTCACAGAACAATGGCTTAATATTATATTTTTTTTGGCTTTTTCTTATAAGTACAGAGTCCTACTAGAAAGATATGTGTTCTGGCTTAACAATGCTAGTTCCTATACTTTCTTTTCCCCTTTCTTAATTTAATTTAGTTTTGAATATGCCAATGGTTATCTGATCATGAAGCCTTATATTTTTCTTAGTTGGAAATATCCTTTTCCCAATTAATTTTACAGCATGAACCCTTTTCCATTCAGGTCTCTGTTCAAATGCCAGAAGCCATCCATGACCAGCCTACTTAAAAATGGCATGATCACTTTCTCATGCCTGCCCTTTGTCCTAGCTATCAACTCTCTCCTGACTTCACGTATGTATGTATGTATGTATGTGTGTGTGTGTGTATTTAAAATTTCCAAGTAATTACAGCTATTTCACATATAACTGATTATATTTTCAATGTCTGCCTATCCACACTAGCACGTGGGCTATTAAGCCTTTGTTGTATCTTATTCATTTCTAGGCTCTAATTCCACAAAAGGCAGGGCACACAGCTGATAAACATGTTGCCGCTGAGTAAATGATGACTGAAAGAAGGAAGAAATAAAGGAATATACAAACGAGCAGAAGTAGGTTCTGTACAATGGAACACAGGAACAACACTTCTGCAGTTTTGTAGACCTGCCACTGACTACAGCTGGTGTGTGTTATTAATGACTAAAATGGGGACTGATGTCATAAGATTCTTCCTGGCAGTATAATGCTAAAAATGAGGAAATACAGGGCACTCACACGACGATTAGGCAACAGACTGACAGGGTGTAAACTGAAAATGTGTAATCAGATTATTTGGTAGCAGGAAAACCGGCTGCTCCAAAGCTATCTATGTCCTAGCCCCCAGAACAACAGCAATCCTACTTTATGTATATGATTAAGGAATTCATTTAGATGGAGAGGTAGGAGAGTTATTCGGAGAGTCTAGCCAGGGAGGCACTAAATGCACGCACATGCATCTTTATCACAGAAGAACAAGAGGAATCAGCTCTGAATGATGTCATCACAGCCAAGGAATGCTAGCAACTATCTGAAGCTGAGGAGATGAAGAATGGATATTCCTCAGGAGCCTGTGGGAGAGACGATGGCCCTGGAGATACATTTAGTTCAACCAAGTGATGCTAATTTTGGACTTCCAGCTTCCAGAACTGTGACACAGACATTTCTACAGTCTTCAGCTACCAAGTATGCATCATCTGTCACAGCCTTTACAGTAAATGAGTCCTCTGCTTTAGGACTTCTTCCCAATGCCTTTTTTTTTTTTTTTTTTTTTTAAATAGCAAATGAGTCCTCTGCTTTAGAATGTCTTCCTAACAGTAGGCAAAGATCATAAACATATGGTGGATGTTAAATAATTTTCTAAAAGAAAGATTAAGTGCCATCATATATAAATGTAAAAATACTTAACAGTGAATAAAACAAAAATCTTTCAAATTAAAATTATAGATTACAATAAAAGTAGTGCTTTATCTGCAATTTAAAACTCTACATTAGAAAACAGGAAAGATTAACAACAGTTCCAACTTAAGAAATCAGAAGAAACACATTAAATCAAAGAAACAAAATAAAACTCCAAAATTAGTGAGACAGAAAACAAAAGTTATAAAGAGGGGTTATCAAAGGCAAATGTTTAAAGGAAGGAAAAAATCATAAAGTGATATGAAGATTAAAAAGAAAATATAACTATATGAGTAATTAAAACCTAGGTAAATATGATAATGTCCTATAATCACTAACAGAACTGAATATTACTAAGAATATTCACAGAGAGGCTGGAGAGACGGCTCAGCAGTTGAGAGTGCACACTGCTCTTACAGAAAACTGAGCTCAGTTCCCAGCACCCACAGCAGGCAGCGCACAACCACCTGTTAATCCAATTCCAGAGGGATCCAGCACCTCTGGTTTCCACAGCCACCTTCACACACAGACACACACACAGACACACACACACACACACACACACACACACACACACACAATCGAAAATAAAATCTCTTAAAAAAAGAATAACTCACAACAAAATACTAAAGTTCAGGTTGTTTTTCAGGCTTTTCATATCAAATGATCAAAAAATAACATGCTAATCGTATATAAACTCTAGAAATATAAAAGATGGAGCATTTCCCAAATCATTTAATGAGCTGTGTATCACTGGCACTTTTTTTAATTAAGAGAAAAGAAAATTATAAGGAAATATCAGTTACAAATAAAGATTATATATATATTTATATATATTTATTATTTATATATTTATATATATATAAATCAAGACAGAGTTTCTCTGTGTAACAGCCCTGGCTGTCCTGGAACTCTCAGACATCTGCCTGCCTCTGCTTCCTGAGTGCTGGGATAAAAGATGTGCGCCACCACTGCCCCACAATGAAAAAAATCTTAACAAAATATTATCAAACTGAATCCAGCAGTGACTAAGACATGATAATGAACACAGTAAACTGGATTTCTATAATAAGCACATCCATTATTACTGGGAGATCAGATGAAGTGTTTAGGGGTAAACAACATGAAGTTTATAACTTTCCCTGAAATGGTTCAGGGGAATATAGAGACAAAAATTAAAAAAACAAAAACAAAAACAAAAACAAAAAACAGTTTACAACTGTTTCACACAGGAGACATGAATGGGACTGTTCGCAGAAGACTGCCTAAAATCACAAAAATCCTGGAAAAAGTAATGAAAATGTTTATTATACAGGATCCAAGATAACTGAACCATAGTGAGACCAAATAAGATGAATTTTAGATATAGAATGTTGAGTGAAGAAGCAAGCTGTAGAAGATTGCATATACAATGGTAAGGTTTTTTATAAAAGTCAAAGTGAAACAAATATTGCTAAAGTAATGTATACCTCATATGTATACATACACACGAAGCTCTTAAAAAAACAAAAATGGGAGGGAGAACGATGAATGTGTCTCTGTGCAATGGCCCTTTAGCATCCTTAGAAAACTGTCCCAGGACCCAGTGCAGATACAAAATCTTGGATACTTAGGCTCTTCATGAAAAATGGCACGGTATTTTTATAACTTATGCACTCACTTTAAATCATCTCTAGATTACCTATCTTAGACACGAACAATGAAAAGACGATATAAATGGCTACTCTATTTTCTAGGAAATAGCAGCAAGGCAACAATATATCCACTCAAGGCAGACTTTTTTTTCAAGATATTTTTGACCTAGGATTGGCTGAACGCACAGATGTGCAAGCAGCAGGTGTGGAGGCTGACTGTGTAGGAGTCACAGGAGCTTGTAGAGGGCGACTCAGAGTTCCACTGTAACGTTACGCACTCTATTTCTTACTCCATGATTCTGACAGAGCAAGAGTCGGACTGTGCTGAGGAGGTAGGGCGGAGACAAAGGAGCAGACAAGTTGGTAATGTTCTGGTTCTTAACTGAGGAGGACTCCTGGTTATTCATGTCTTTGCTATGCTGCGAAATATACATGTGTACCAATGTATGTATATACCCACTGTGTGTGTGTGTGTGTGTGTGTGTGTGTGTGTGTGTGTGTGTGTGACACACACAGGTCAAATATTATAAATACTAAAATAAAGAAATGCCTTTTGCATTTTGTAACTTGGATTAAGAACCTGTTTTACTGTCAAAATCAATCAGCATGCACTTAATGCTTTATGATCTTGAGCTTTTTGTAAACAATTATTAAGAATTTGAAATAAACATAGGATGCAATATAAAACATGGAGTTCTAAAACTAGTTTAAGAGAAAAATATTTAAGCCAGGAGCTTGTAGAGGGCGACTCAGAGTTCCACTGTAACGTTACGCACTCTATTTCTTACTCTATGATTCTGTGACAGAGCAAGAGTTGGACAATAGGTTTCTTGGGATTTCCTCCTATCTTCTCGAAGTAAGTGAAATCATTTACCATCTCTAGAATGTTGACTCTAGACTCGTGGGTTACACATAATGGTGGGTGTTCAGCTAATGCTACAGCAGAGGAAGCCGGTCTGTTCATGCGGATGGAGCTGTTATGGCTAGGACCAAAACCTCAGTCCTCTCTCAGTTATCACAGCGGTTTACCCATTTTGATTCTTAAGATTTCCTTACAAAACTCCCGGACACTCAGAAGGTACTGAAGGAATGCCATCCAAGATGGCCAGTCACATCTTCTTCCTTTGTAATCTGAACTGAGAAGTGCACAGTAAACCCAGCGGTAAGAGCAGAGGATCAAGGTGAGAAGTCAGGCTGAACAGCCCCGAGAGGAACAGGAGGGAGTTTTACACAATTCAAACAAGGCAGATGCAGCGGCAGAGGGCTGGCCAGGCCAGGAAGGGCTATCAGGACCAAAGACACAGGGGCAGCAGCAGGTGGCCAGCAAGGAGCCTGCTAGGTCGTCAGAGAGCCTGAGTCAGCCCCAGTTTCTAAGAGGTTCCGTGCTCCCGCTCCTGGATGACAATGAGATTCTTTTTACTGGCTTTCATGTACCCTTAATTGAACCCCTGTCCCCACTCTCCACCAATCCAGTTATCTGAGCACTTATATCGAAAGTCTGCAACCAGACACATGCTGTATAGTACAGAGGGCAGCGACTTAGCCTTGTCCATACTGTGGCTTGGGGAGACTACGCCCTTAATTCGCATGATTTGTCAGGTGCAGAGTGAGGAAAGAAAGGAACAAACCTTTTGAGAAATCAGAGAATGTTCTTTTAGTGGGAGAAATGTGGTAAATACTCTCCATTGATAACCCTTTTAGATCATTAATTACTGCTATCTTTTTTGAGGCAAGGTCTCCCTGGCTAGCCTGGAATGTGCTGAGATTAAAGATATGTGTAAAACCACTCTAAGATAATTACTGCTATTTTTTTTAAGAAGACTTATTTTGTGTGTGTATGCGTATGTGTGTGTATGTGCGTGTGTGTGTGTGTGTGTGTGCCGCGCATGCGTATGCATATGTGTGTATGTGTGTGTATGTGTGTGTATGTGTGTGTGTGTGTGTGTGTGTGCACTAGAAGGCAGCATAAGGTCTCCGAGAGCTGCAGAAGCAGCAGTTGTGAGTGGCTTGATGTGAGTGCTGGGAACCGAACTCAGGTACTATGGAAGAACAGCAAACATTCTAAAATACAAAGCCATCTCTCCATCTACTAATTACAGCTATCTTAAGGGAGGTTTTTTGAGTTTTGTTGTCTTGGTTTTGGTTTTTCAAGACAGGGTTTCTCTATGTAGTCCTGGCTCTCCTAGAACTCACTTGGTAGCCCAGGCTGGCCTCGAACTCACAGAGATCCACCTGCCTCTGCCTCCCAAGTGCTGGGATTAAAGGCATGTGCTACCACCGCCCGGCCCAGGAATCAATTCTTAAAACTGTCTCTTGGGAACCAATCCAAAACAATGAATGACAACAATCAATCAAAAACTAGTTGAACTCACCATGCTACCCTCTATGTTAGGTGGACTCAGGTAAGTATGTGGGTTTCTAAGGCAGCCATCTTTATATGGTTCGTCTGAAAAGTGATAAGCATTAGCCCTTTTGAAATAAGGTCTGTCTTGAGGCAGATTGAAGAGGTCATGTAACTCCTAAATAAACCAGAATCAATAAACAACAACAACAAAAAAAAAGGATTTTAGATTTTTAGTTAAAACACTCAAACTCAATACTTATAAGACAGAAAATATGTTAGCTATAAGCTTTCAAAAACATAACTTAAGTCACCAAGGTCAATTGGTGAGTAAACTGAAACCAATTTACACTCCTCTAGCAGAGACTAGATGGGATGACAGAAATGGGAAAATAACTTGTGAGAATTGGGATGTTTTGTAAATGAGAAATTATAGATGTCAAGGACTTTGGACAGCCCTGTTTACAACACTTTAGACATGTAAGTGCACTCATTAAATACAGGGTAGAAGCTAGTGATTTAAGGCCAACCAAGATGGCATGAATAAAAACATTTACCAGTGTAACGCACCATTTTCTCAAACTCATAGAGACACCATACTTATGCTAAAAGTCTGGCCAATCTCCAACGTACTTTAGTGGTTTCGACAGGTCAGCTTGCACAGTGTCTGAAAATCCATTTATCTCCAACATTTGGACTTAGGAGCAGAGTTTAGGACATAATTTGGTGAGTGCCACAGGTCCAAAAGACATTCTAAAACCAGTCCTTTTGTTGATAAATCTCATTTCTTTAAATGCTGGACAGGTTTGTCCAAACCTTCTCTAATGAAACTTAAATGACCTTATTTGTGGTTGGCTATTACCGTGTACCATAGCCAGAATTAGCTTGGATTCCAGCATTCCTTTTGCATTGTCCTGTTGTCTTTTTCAAATCTGGAGCTAACTGAGGGTAGAGGAACTTCTTAACATCCATCAGCTACTCTAGGCATGTACTTTCCATTTCTATTTTTCACTATGAAAAATGTCAACCCTTCATAATTATATGATCCACACTGAGCACTTGAAATTAAAACGTTACATGCTACACTAAACTAATGTTTTCATTACTAAACACGTCACAAAGAAATTTCATGAAATTTCTATACAGTAGCCCATTTCTATATTTTTAAATTGAACTGTAAAATAATTTATACTTATTACCAATTATAATTAAGCACGAAATGAACAAGAGACTTTTTTTCTCATAATAAATGATCCACTTTTACCTTTCTATAGGCCTGCAGCTGACCGTCTGGAATTCCTGATGGATATAAAATTGTTACGAGATTTTTTTTCCCTGGCAATAGGAAGTGCAGTGGCTCAGGGACTACGATGGATGTTCCTTTCATATATCTCAAAATGCATTTTTCCACATCAACTAGTTGATTAAGAACTGCATCCACTAGAAGTTTTCGAACTCTGTAGAAGGAAATATTTAAGTGAATTAACAAAAGGTAGAGAAGCTAAGATGAAGATGTGTAGCTAATATGCCCTTAATAGAATAAAAAACTTCCACTGGACAAGGTTTGCCAAAGTCTAAATTACGCAATGTCAACGTAATTGTATTTACTCTGGGTGGATAGAGGGAAGCCTTCTAGGTTTGGGTGTGCTTTCCTTTCTCTTCCAAATAAATATTTAATTATTCGATGACTCTTAGGTTGAAAACAAGGAGTACATCACAGTAAAAATAGCCCATCACCCTGGATAGGACTTTTTTTAAAAGTCCTATTTTTAAAAGAACGGAGTTCTGATTACTTTATAGAAGGGTCCTCATTTAAATGTGGCATTAGTACTATAAAAATACCTACTTTCCCCATGTTTCTTCTGGAGCAACAGATACAACTGCATCGATTGGCAAGCTCATATTAATGTAGTGGTGTTCTTCATTTTCCCTTTCAATGATGGGGGTTACAGCTCCCAGAGAGGTCGATATTTCCAGCATGAGCTCTATATTTACTATTTGTTGCTACACAGACAGATAGTTAAGAGTCAACTTGTGGAACATTAAACACTGAATCTAAAAGGTAAATAGAGTTTTAAAGGATGATATATAAAGCTACATTATAGATAGTAACTGAAAGGACCAGGCAGATGCCATCACAGACGGCTCAGTCTTCCTTCAGAGATCAGGCCTCAATTTCAGTTTCCTGAGACTTGAGCAAGCAGTGTCTGGGAGGGCCATGAACAAAAGACCTAGTCCTTGCAGTAGCTCCCTTTCTGCACACACTCTGACTGCTCAAGGTTCAACCAACTGTTTACTGTCTGGGACCCCTCACCAACTTAGAGCTACGTGTATGGGTCAATGTGACAGCCTGGGTCACTGAACCAGCCCCCACAGTCAGTATGTGCTAGGCCAGCCAGCCCCCATGGCAACTCAAGGACAGAGCCTGGGACTTGTCCAGGCCTGTCCAAAAATGGTAACTGTAACCCCCAACCAACCTTAGCCACTGTTCCTATGTAGTCTGTAGACCCCAAGCCCCCTTGCTTTAAAAACCCTGCCCCATTGCTGCTCAGGGTCTCTCCTGCTCTGCTGCTGCGTCAGACGGACGGAGAGTCCCAAGTTAACTCGCAATGCAAAGACTCTTTGCTTTTGCCTGGGATTTGATCTCTTGGTGGTCTCTGGGGACTCTGGGTACAACAGTAACTACAGGAAATCCCTTTCTGCTTTAAAATAAACTGCATGAATATAGAGTGAGTGGCAAGTGGAGATGGAATCAGACTGTCCACGTTTATAAGTGTTAGAGCCACGTGTAGGGCACACTGGGTTATTATGCTATTCTTTACACTTTTGCACAGACCTAAAGTAAAAAAAAAAAAAAAAGAAGAAGAAAACAAAACAAAAAACAAAAACAACAAAACAAAACACCATCAAATAAAATTGCTCAGCAGCTGGATTTCTGTGAATTTGAAGCCAGGCTGGTCTACTTATCAAGTTCCAAGCCAGCTAGAGTTGCATGGTGAGATCCTGTCTCAAAACAACAACAAACGAAGCAAACAAAAAGTACCCAAACCAAAAAACTATATGCTCTCGGTATAAGACAACCCTGAAATTCCTTTCTGTGTATGGAATAAATCAGCAGAATTAGAGGATGCCAGAATCAGAGAATCCTGGAGGCTTCTCACTGGGATCAGTTAGAAAGTTCGTGAGGCCGAAGTGGAACTAGAAGCAGAAATACAATTTATACAGGTAAATATGAATGTGCATTTTTTTTTGTGTGTGTGTGCCTGTGTGTGCACAGTAAACATACATGTGGGTGCTCCATGGAGAATGGCTGATTCCCAATCTGGAACAGGGAAAATACATGATATGTCTGGAATAATGTATTTGATTAAAGTAGGGAACACCAAAAAGAAAATTTCAAAAGGCTACCAGACACACTACCTTCAATGAGATATTAGTTATAATGGAAAACAGTACTTTATAGTGGATACAACTGGTAAACGTCATAAGTAACTGACAAATATGTCAACATCACCAACTCAGAACACATGGAAAGCACCTGCTTGTTTAATATGATACGCTAGGACACAACTTCTCTAATATGCCAGCTAAAAATATGGAATCTAATCACAAGCACAAAATGAACCCATGCTGAGGAGCATACTGCAAAATAACTACCATGTGCATACTCTTTGAGTAATTTCCAAATCATTATCAGCCATGGTTTTTGTACACTCCGTGTTTTTAAATTTAACAGTGCGTCAGTGTATCTCAGTGGTGTCTTAAATATAACCCAAACTGAACTCCTCTTCCCCCAAATGTGGGCTAATCTCTGCTATCTCCTGGATACATCTGGAATGAGGGCACTCAACTGGAGAATTTCCTCCACCAGACCGGTCTGTGGGTATTTTCTTGATTGCCAAGCGATGTAGGAGGGCTGAGCCCACTGTGGGTGGTACCATCCCTGGGCAGGCGGTTCTGGGTAGTATCAAAAGCTGGCTGCGCATGAGCGAGGAGGGCGAACAGCTTTCCTGCCTAGTTCCTGCTTCTGTTCCTGCCCTGCCTTCCCTCGGTGCAAGCCTGTGATGTAGACCTGTAAACCAAATAGCATCCCCCACATCCTCAAGCTGCTTTTGGTCCTGGGGTTTATCAAAGAAGCAGAAAGCCAACTAGAACACCCACTTTCCAGGTCTACTCAAGGAAGGAACTAGTTATGCCATATCAATTAGTTCCTAGTCAGCCCATTGTGTCTCCTAAATATGTCTACGTAGTTAGTGTTGACTGCCAACTTGACAGAGTCTAAAAACACCTGGGAGATGGGCTTCTGGGCATGCCTGTGGGGGATGGTCTTGATTAGGTTAAATGAAGTGGCACCATTCCCTGACTGGGATCCTGGGCTGTATAAATAAAGGAACTGAGCAGCAGCACACAGACATGCTTTCTCATTCTACCCAGCTGTGTCATGTCCCTGCTGCCCTGACTTCCCCTCCAAGAGCTAAAATAAACTCTCCTAAGTTGCTTTGGTCAGAGTATTTTACCACAGCATTGGGAAAGGAAGTCAAGACAGCGGTCAGATCTCACCACTTCCATCTTCATACCCAGCGGACTAGTTAATACCTCCTGTCCAGCCTAGGAAAACACTGCAGGGAGTAACTTTGTACAACACCCTGCCTTGAAGATTGTCTCTGGAACTTATGCATGTGGTGGGGCCCCATAACACTGGGTTAAAAATCAGCAGAACAAACAGACAATGTGAAAAAAAGAACCCCTTCAACACGGTCTTGCATTACATGATGTATCACTTTATCAAGTTTATGAATGGGTCCCTTTCATTTACTTTTAAGCAATTTGTAAACCTACTCAAATCAGTTTTGGTTTTGCAAGATCAAAACAAAATAACACCTTCAAAATTACACACTACAATAAGAAAAAAATATTTAGATATGTAAAACAGACAGGCCTCGATATTATGGAAGGGCAAGATTAAATTATCACCTATACCTCACTTATCCAAATGCAAGGATTTAATTTGAAAAGACAGATTTGCTTACCATGTCTGAAAACTTTTTGTCTTTCTTTTTTGTGAATTTTCGCTTTGTATCCTCTTCCTGCTCAAATCTAAAATTTTAATATACAAAGACATTTACAAGCACGGAATGATGCCTTGAGAACATTTGCAGAAACTCTGGAAACACTCACTGAATGAAGTGCACTATGTTCTTACAGGTCGAGGTGTCAGTGAGCTCTCCCGTGCTCAGGTCGCTGTTGGGCCAGAGATACACGGAGCTGTTGCAGATTCTGAACACGAGGGCATCTGAAGACAGCTTGCTAGTGAGGTCATCCAACACCTGTCTTAGTGCGTTCTTGATAAACATTTCTAAATGAGAGGCGAAATAGTCAGCGAGATCTTAAACTTTTGACACGAATGGCTTTAAACATAAGGCAAGAGCAGAGGACAGTGAACATGACCCCCAAGCCCCCTCCCCTAATTTTCAATCACTGTCACAATTCTGGCCTCTCTAGCTTTACAGTTCTGAGACCATAAATTCCACCCAATGGCTTTTAGCATGTCTGTAACAATTTACAACCAGCACTAACGTTTTGAAAGCAATCATTATGGAATTTTTCACACCCTCAAAGAGACACCCAGTCCCTCTTTGCAGTCACTCCTCATGCCCTTCGCTTTTCATCCCTTACCTTCTGAATGTCTGACTCTAACGTCACATCGCTTTTCATCCCTTACCTTCTGAATGTCTGACTCTAACGTCACATTCGGCCTGTTTAGGGATGGTTTCATTTACCATCCGGGAGTTAGCTGTTGCCCTTCCAATCTCACGTTCTCCACCCCCTGTTCTGACCACTCTCCCCCGAGTTTCAGATTCAACCAAGTGCTCGCTGGAAACCTGAACATGATGTCCCAGCGGCATCTCAAAAGTATCGCATCTCGGCTGTAATTTCTCACGCTCCTCCCTGAACACTCTCTATCTCAGTGTTCGGCATCAGCCTCAGGCAGAAACTAGAAGGCATCCTGGGACTTGCTTCATCCAGATCCCGCTGATTTCCTTCTCCTCCAAGTTTCTTCTAACTTCCAATAGACTACAGTGTTTAAAAGAGTTGGGCACCAGGACATGAGGTAACACACACTTACAACTCTGCAATGTGCGGCTCCAGGCAGTCTACGTTGTGTTCATTAGGGACAGTTTGCCGGTGTGTGTGTGTGTGTGTGTGTGTGTGAGAGAGAGAGAGAGAGAGAGAGAGAGAGAGAGAGAGAGAGAGAGAGAGAGAGAGAGAGAGAGAGAGAGAATTTTCTTCAAGACAGACCTAAAGGTTCATAAGGAAGGTTAAATCTTTTAAATTACACAGAGATGCCCTGTGGGCTGGAAAGGGAGTTAGAATACAGCATCTAAAGTTGAATCCCATTTAATTTGAGTTTAGTTTATTTTTCTTATCTCATCCTCAATATGTATCACTGTAAATTCAATAATAAAAGAAGTTTTGGGAAGACGTACCTTTAGGAGGGGCTAGCTGAAAAGCCAGATCAAAGCCTCCTCTTACTCGGAAGAGTATATCCATAGTTTTGGGAGATCACCTAAAACAAATGAAACCACAATTCCCTGGTAAAGCAAGACAAACTCATCTTCACATAAGTTAGAATCTATTTCGGGTTAGGATAGGCCATTAATTTTTCACTTATTTCATGAGTTAATTCCTTATGTGTAAATATACCACAACACCTGCAGATTCTAAAAAGGGGTTTTTCAAACCTTAGTTCCGTACTGAAATCACCTAGGGAGCTTAAAATTCTGATGCCCAGGAGGCACGGCCAGAGATTCTGATTAATTGGCATGAGGCCGTCCCAGGGAACAGGAGTATGTAAACCCCCCCCACCCCCCACCCCCCGCTGCTTCCTTTCATAGTGACTACAGTGTGAAAAATCGGTTCAGCATCAACGCACCAATACTTCTAATCATGGTCTTGATGGACTTGGCAATGACATGAAAACATCAGGGGCAAAAAACTAGTTTAAGAACGTGACGAGAACACTCGGCCTAATGTGCTGAGAGACTGTGGCTAAGTCAGTGAGAGCAAAGTAGTTACTGAGGGTGAGAAGAGACACCGGTGGACCTCTCCATCTTAAAAGGTCCAACCACGATTTCACACTTAGAAAATACCCCGAGATTAGAGTACAAGGATGCTAACCTACCCGCCATAGCTAGAGAAAGCATGTTAGACAGAATTCACATGGCCTGGGTCAATGTCACCACTGACAGAGAGAAAAAAGGCATCTCAAAACGGACGAGACTAGCAGTTCTTAATTTGAATCCATACACTGAGTTTCAGGAAGCAAATGAGTTACGTCAAAAGAACCTGTATCATAATGTGTTTATGTGTGTATGTGCGGGGCCGGGGGGTGGATCTTGATGTTTCAAAGATTTTATCAGATTCTTACAATACGTCCTGAACAGGCTAAAGAACTACAGTACACAGTGGGAACCTGTGATGCTCTGAAAGAGAATGGCCTCCCATAGGCTCATGTTTGAAGACTTGGTCCCCAGTTGGTGGAACTGTTTGGGAAGGATTAAGAGGTGTGATGCAGCTGGAGGAGGTGTGTCATGGAGGCAGGCTTTGGGGCTTCAAAAGCCTCCCACCATTCTCAGGAGGCTCTCTGTCTCCTGCGTGTGGATCAAGATGTGAGCTCTCGTCTTGATTTGCTATTCCAGAGGCTTTGCCATGCCTCTGCCACACCACCACAGACTCGTAAATCTCTGGAACTGAAAGCCCAAGTAAACTTTTGATCATGTGCATGGTGTCTTATTACAGCAATCACAAAGGTACTAACACAGAAGAAACTATTCTGAAACAAATGAGCCAGTACTCACACCTGTTACCCGGACACTGGACTAAATGACCAGACATTGGGTGTATATTTATATTACCTTTGATCTACAGGACCTTAAGAAGTAGGTACCACTACAGTTTTGGTTTTGCAAATTCCTTGTCACATTTCTGTAAGAGTGATAGCATTTATTTATATTATACACTGTAACCTGGTAAAAGATCATACCACATGTCCCCATTTCACTTCATTGAATTTGTCCTATGCAAACAATAAAAAAGTTCAATACGCAATGCTGTCCATTTATCCTACTCTTGTTTATCAAAAGAAACCAAACCCTAAAGAATTGGAAAGTACTGTGAGAGCTACCAATAAGAAGTTTTTTGTTTGTGTGTGTGTGTGTGTGTGTGTGTGTGTGTGTGTGTGTGTGTTAAAGGTAGGGTTTTCCTGTTAAGCTCTGGATGTCCTGGAACTCTCTATGTAGTCCAGACTGGCCTTGAACTCCAAGATTCACCTGCCTCTGCCTCCCAGGTGCTGGAATTAAATAAGTGCACTACTACCACCCGGCCCAGTAAGATGTTTGATAAAGAACAATACTACTATTTGAATGATAAAGAAAGAACAATACTACTATTTGTATAAAAAAAAGTTAAATAAACTGAAGATTTAAAAGACAAGCAGGAGTAAAATTTAAAATAAAAAAATAACTCAGGTACTTATTGTATGATTTTGATTAACTTAATCACTCGTGTCTATTCTCTTCTGTAAATTTGGAAAGAAAGATATAACTTCACTGGGATATTATGAAGACTCCTTAAGAAACCATATGTGAAAGCCCCAGAGTCTCTTGAGGTTTCTGAATCAACATCCTCTCTGGGGATGTAATACTTAAGCTGAAATCTGAGGGGTAAGTAAGTAGCTATTAAAAGGAGTTTTGACATTTCCAAAGGAAAGAGGTATACGTACATGTGTGCGCGCGCGCGTGTGTGCATGTGCCCGCACATGTGTCAAAGTGCCCATTCCAGGCAGAGTGACCAGTTGCTGAAGGCCTGCTTAAAACAACATCTAGGGGGCTGGAGAGATGGCTCAGAGGTTAAGAGCCCTGGCTGCTCTTCCAGAGGTCCTGAGTTCAATTCCCAGCAACCACATGGTGGCACACAATGGTGCCCTCTTCTGGCCTGCAGACATACATGCAGGCAGAACACTGTGTACAAAATAAAGAAATTTAAAAAAAAAAAAAAAAAACAACATCTAGGAAGACTGATGTGTGGTATATGACTATATTGCCTACACTTGGCAGGTGGAGGCAGGAAGATGGGAATTTCAAAGTCATTCCCGGCTGTCTAGCCAGTCCAGGGACAGCTTGGGTTTTGTGAGACCCTGTCTTAAAACCAAACCAAAGCAAAAGATTACTTAGAATATGACCCAATCGGATCATATTCCGATGTAATGCTTAAGTATTACATCCCCAGAGAGGATCTTGATTCAGAAACCTCAAGAGACTCTGGGGCTTTCACATATGGTTTCTTAAGGAGTCTTCATAATATCCCAGTGAAGTTATATCTTTCTTTCCAAATTTACAGAAGACGGCAAGGACCAAGGTCAAGATGGTAAGGTTAAGAGGGTGATACTATAGACACTCGGAAGTAGAACCCAAAAGATTTGATTACTGACTTGAGATGAGGCACATGTGTCAAGTGCTCGGTGGGCACAAGAGGGGTGAGGTGGGTTATCTGCAGAGACGTGTATTCTGAAGGAGGAGTGTGGAGAGAGGGGGTGGAAATGGTGCGTCAGCTCTGCAACGGCTGAGTTCGAATGATCTATTTAAGAGGACGCAGTTGACTAGATGTATGAATTGGGTTCAGAAGAAAGGGGAGAAAGCTCAGGGTGCAAAGTATATCTGAAGAAGACAGACATCTGCGGTACAGAAGGCAGGACCCGGCTGAGCTAGGAGACTGAGCGAAAACAGGGAGAAGGCGACGCCACGTCAGCGAAGGGAGCAGACTGGAGGAAGTTACGCCTGTCTTTCCAAAATCAAAAGTTCTTTCTTCTTAGCTTCCAAATACGCCAAAGAGTGCCTCACTGCTAAGGTGCAATGACTGATCCCGAAGGTCGGGTGTCCTGGTGCAGCCGAGGCAGCTGGGAGACCCAAGTGGGGAAATTTTGCACCACCACCGTTGGCCCCTCGGGGCCTGCGCCTCCCAGGGGGCTGGAGCCATTCTCCTAAAGGTTGCCGAAGTCCTAGGAGAAAACACGGGAGGGTCACTGACAATCGGAATCACTTACCAGGTTCACCACCTGGAGATGACAGGGATGACGATCTCGCGCAAGTCAAGGTCCTCCCGGAAGTGGCGTCAACGCCCGCCAAAGGGCGGGCTCCGGCCGATGGACTACAACTCCCAGCATGCCTCGCACCAACCATCGCCGAGCGTACCATACTGCAGCTGTTCGCCAAATGGCTAGAGGACCGGGAAAGAGAAGGCTTCGTTTTCGAGAGATTTTTTTTTTATTGACTGAGACTTCTGTGTCCTACGGGCGTTCATCGATCTTCTCAGTCGTTCTGTGCGGATTCGAATGTTCCGATGGCTGCCCGTAGCGTGTTGAGAATGGCTTCTCCTGTTCCCACGGCAACGCGGCCCAACAAGCGCCAGCGGCTGCGGGCTGAACCAGTGCGAGGCGCGCGCCGCTGGGCAGCTGTGCTGGAAGGCGCGGGAGCAGGCACGGGCGCAGGCGCAGGGCTCCGGAGCTCTCCAAGCTCTGCAGTGGAGTGAACCCCGATTGGAGCTGGGGGCCTTCTGATCCTGGTTGTGGGATTGATTAGGTGCCCTTTGGAGAGGTGACTTGGCCTCGCGGACACGGGGTGCTCCTTAGATACCTGCCTACTTCAAGCCTCCTTTCCCTAGTTGAATTAACTTCAACATCAGTTCAATTTATTTTCTCCCCTTTTAGCCAAACCCCTCCCCCCAGCCCTTTTGGCATAGAAAAAAATATTTATTGAGTGAATTGCAAGGTTGCAGTGGTCAGGGCTGTAACAGCAGAACCGTCTTATCCAAACTTTTTGAAGGGAGCTTGCCATATTCTGCTTGGGTGGAATTCCACAAGTTTCTTGTCTACTCCATTATAAGCCAAGATTTATGCCTTTAAAGTCCGTTTTTCTACTAATATCTGACCAGGTGGAGAGGATGGAAAAAGCATTTGTGAAATGTAGGAATGAATGTTTTGTAAGTATTATTTGTGAGTTAAGGTTGGGACGAAGTGGAAGGCTCTCATAGTCTTCCTCCCTGGCTGTAGCGGAGCATTGGGGCTACTTTGGTAAATAACTAAAGGAGTGGTAGGTGGTGTTAGGGCTTCGCCATTCTAGCCACTCTGGAAGCTAGGCCAGAAGTTCCCTTGATTTCAGGAGTTCCATTCCAGTGTGGGCAGCTTAGTGAAGACCTTTGCCTCAAGAACATGGTGAAGGGGATTCACACTCATACCATGGTTCCCAACTGGGAAACAGTTCACTGGGGGAAAACAAAAGATTGCCTACACCCTTAGATGGCCAAAAGGAAGTTTGGGAAGGCTGTGCGCAAGTTGATCTGATGGGGCAAGGGGTGGCGGGTGGGGGATAAAAGAGATGATGAGCAAACCAATCAGTCCGAAAACTAAAAGGAATTAGGTCTGAAACTTAATGATCACTCTTTCTACTAAGAAAAACTTTTCCCTGTAGTTTTAAATGTAAAGTAGGATTTTGCTGCAAAAGAAGATCCAAGGACCTTTTTGAAGTTACCACCAAAAGAAGCAATCATGCCTGGGGAAACAGGAAAAACCGACATGGAGAGGATTGGCCTCTTCAGTGAGATGGAATACGTTACTGTGGGAGATAAATATGTGTCACCATTTAATCGTGAGTATCTTTGGTAATTTTTAATAGTTAAATAGAGTGCATTTCCCATACAATTTTTTAAAATTTTTATTTCATGGGGATACACACACACATACACGGGGGGGGGGGGGGGGGTTCTCTCTATTATGTATCTCTGGCTGTCCTAGATCAGGATGGCCTTGAACTCCCAAAGATTCACCTGCCTCTGCCTCCCGAGTTCTGGGATAAGGTGTGTGCCACCATGCCTGGTAATATTTATTTTTGATGGTTATATATTTTAGAGCATTGAGTTCTAGTGTTGACATTGCATCACTGTGACAACCTGTGACTTTGCAGCAGAGTTAAGGACTTAATTTTGTAGGAGTGGGAAGCTCATTTTATTGGGCTCCTTTACCTTCATTTATTCTTTTTTCCCCTTCATTTATTCTTTAAAATTTTTTTTAGACTTATTTATGTTTTATGTGTATATTGCCCACATGTGTGTTTGTGTACCATGCATTGTGCCTGAGGAGACCAGAAGAGGGTGTTGGTTCTCCTGGAACTGGAGTTACAGATGGTTGTTAGCTGTCATGTGGGTGCTGGGAAACAAGTGCCCTTAACCACTGAGCCATCTACATTTATTCTTCATGGGTAATTTTATTTCTTTCCAGGGTAACTTCCTTCTAGGATATTGTATGCTTATCTTTAAATTTGTTTAAATTGGTTTATTTAATGTGTATGAGTATTTGGCTGCATGTATGTATGTGTACATGTGTGCCTGGTGTCCATGCACGTAATGAAGGGGGTATTAGATGCTCTGGTAACTGAAGTTCTGGGAAGTTAGAACAGGTCCTCTGCAAGATCAGCAAGTGCCTTTACCTGCTGAACCGTCTCTCCCGTCCCATGTTTAGCTTTTTTGTTTTCGATAGGAACACTATTCTACAGAAAGCATTTGAATCCATGAATGGTATCCATTATCACTTGTCTAAAAAATAAAATGCTAACTGAACAGCTGAAAGATTTCTTTTTAAAGAAAAGCCACTAACAAAAAGATCTTGTGGTTGTCCATTACAGTAATTCTAGTACTTGGGAGGCAGAAGGATTGGGAATGTAGGGTTGGCCTGGGCTGCAGGACATCCCTTCTCAAGAAAAAAAAAAAAAAAACTCTAAATATATACTTTCAAAGTCTCAGGTTTTGTATATAAAAAAAATTAACTGATATAGGAACATGTCCAAGGTAAATGATTAACTCAAAAAGCAAGGTATAGAGTAATAAATATATGTATATGCTAAGCATTAATTATGAAAAATGGTACACAATATTCATGATCATATCTAGACATTCTCTGGGTGACAAAATTAATATCATTACCTGTGAAAGGAAAATGGGTAACCAAGTACAGCAAAAAAGACTCATTAAGATGCTTATATGGTAGAATTTGAGGTTATATGTGCAACTTTTTCAAAAATTTAAGTTAATAGGAGACAGGATCACTGTGAGTTCAAGGCCAGCCTGGTCTACATTGAGAATTCCAGACTAGCCAAGGATACACGGTGAGACCCCGTTTCAAACAAAAAAAGCAAAACAAAAGCCAAAACCAGTCTACTGAAAACAAACAAGAATTTAAGTTACCAAAATCAGTAAGCAGATTCACATTTCAGTAGCCCCCTGAATTTAGTGTTGTGTATACTTTAAAAAATTCTTTGCAGCTTGAAAGTTAAGACCTTCAAGATTCAAATTATGAAAATCTACATATTCACAAAAATCAGCCTTTAAATAAATTCCTAGACTATGTTATTTTGTTGTGCAAATATGACAGTTGAAAATTTATCATTTAGACAGACATTGAGCTGTTTCTTGTGTTCATTAAAAATGGAAGTGCTGTGGACATTCTGGGATCTTAGTGAACATAGGCACTTAAGCATTTTAAGAATATACCTAGGAGCCGGGCGGTGGTGGCGCAAGCCTTTAATCCCAGCACTTGGGAGGCAGAGCCAGGCGGATCTCTGTGAGTTCAAGGCCAGCCTGGTCTACCAAGTGAGTCCCAGGAAAGGCGCAAAGCTACACAGAGAAACCCTGTCTCGAAAAACAAAAACAAAAACAAAAAAAATATACCTAGGAGAGGGTTGCTTCAATGTTAGTATGGAATGCCCCTTTTCTGATATCACACCTAAGCACTGTTCCTTACAGTCCATGGGTCCCACTGAGCTAGATGATCTTTTAAGGCAGAGAGTTCTCAACCTGTGAGTTGCCAGCTCTTTGAAAAACCTCTATTTCCCCAAATATTTACGTTATGATTCATAACAGTAGCAAAATTATAGTTATGAACTAGCAACAATTATAATGTTCTAGTAGGGGGTCACCACAACATGGGGCACTGCATTAAAGGGTTGCAGCATTAGGAAGGTTGAGAACCACTGTTTTAAGGTCTCATTCAACTCTGAGGTTGACTGTGTCTGAGACTTTAGCCCCACCAGGCATGGTGGTGCAGACCTTTAATCTCTGAGTTGGAGGCCAGTCTGGTCTACAGAGTGAGTTCCAGAAACACAAGGGCTACACAGAAAATCTCTGTCTCAAAAAAACCAAGTTAAAAAGCCAGGCGGTGGTGGTGCACGCCTTTAATCCCAGCACTCGGGAGGCAGAGGCAGGCGGATCTCTATGAGTTAGAGGCGAGCCTGGTCTACAGAGCAAAATCCAGGACAGGCACCAAAACAACACAGGTAAACCCTGTCTGGAAAAAACCAAAAAAAAAAAAAAAAAAAAAAAAAAAGAAAGAAAGAAAGAAAGAAAAGAAAAAAACCAAAAACCAAAAACAACCCCCCCAAACCAAACCAAACCAAACCAAACCAAAAAAACCAAAACAACAACAAAAAACCAAGATCCCCCCCCCCCCCAAAAATCCACTCCAGCCCAAATGTTCAAACATTTTCAAGAAATGCTTAGCTTTACTCTTGCTTTTCATGTAGTTTTCGGTTTTATACCTCAAACTCTTCATCAGCTTGTCATATTGAGAATTTTTTTGTGTGTAGTTTTTTTTTTTTCTAATAAGAGTTTTATTAAAGATAAAGGGACAGAGAGTGTGCAGGCCTGTGGGAGAGACACGTGTGTGGAGAAGAAGAAGCCTGTGTGTGTGTGTGTGTTTTTAATGCCCTTTAATTAGTATGAAAGTCAAGATTTTAATGTTCTTTGTTTCTGAAGGACCCTTTAATGAGGCTGCAAGCAAAAAAAGACAGATGCTGCCTGGGGGATCCAAACAAATGTCAAGCCTCCAGGCGGGGTACTTTGATCCTCAGTTTGCCAGGATTTTCGAAGGGGAAGGCTATGTGAGCCTGAATCAAGTAAGGAGACGGTTCATGATGGCAGAATCCAAAAAAAACCTCAGCAAAGCCTTCATCCCTAGTAGTGGAGAGAAAAAGCCGTAAGTGTTTGGGGAAATGGCTGGCCTGTCTCCTCTTTTCTCTCTCGTTTAAAGTCGAAGCTTCTCTGTAGGACTTACTTTTTAACTGTGATTGTCTTTAGTGGAGACAGTTATTGTCTCTGACAGGCAACTTTAAATAGATCTTTATCATATTCCTTTTTTATTATCTGGGTTACTGTTCTCTACTAGTTTATTTAATAAAAGCCAGCTAAATAATGAAGATACATTTCTTTTTTCAAAGATTTTGCAAGTGATAATGGAAAATGCCTCGGGTCACCATATTTATGCCCTTGTATGTTTTTTTTTCCTGCTTATAAAAATGAACAGAAGTACCTTTTAGACAAAGGAAATAATTATCACTGATATATTATTTTTAAATAATTGTGATGATACAATCATGGCATATACCAGTATTTGGATTATACCCCCTTCCATTAAATTACAAGACTGTATTATATGCTATATTATATAACTAAAATTTTAAATATAATTTTCACTCATTTTATAAGTTTGATTTTCTCAGTTTAGAATTTATAGTAGATGAGGACTGATCAAAGTCTGATTTCATTCTTATTTACTCAAAATGAGTGAAACTCCATTTCTATAGTTCAGACTGCCTTCTAACAGGTAATCTTTTATGAATGGAATATTTTTATTAATTCTTTGAGAAATTCATGCACTATATTTGTCCTTCTCTTCCCCATTCTCCATTTCTCTACCCCCTCAACCTAAGGTCCTCTTTTTAAATAACCGGAAGAGTTCGTTTTGTGCTGCCCACGTGTACTTCCAGGTGTGGGATCATCTACTGGAGCTTGGTGGACTCACTTGGGACCACACCTCAAAGGAAACCAATTTTCCTTGCCCGAGAAGCCAAACTGTCCGTAGTTTCTCAGGGGTGGAAGTTCACACGCCCTTTCCTGTCCCATGCTACCGTGTCGATTGGCTTGATCTTGTGACTGTCTCCCACGGGCAGCCATAAGTGCTTCCAGTTCAGGAATGCAGTGGTCCTGTCCTGTCCCGAAACACTGTCTGCTCTGGTCCTCCCTGACCTCTGACCCCCACAGTCTTTCCATCCTCTCTTCCGAGATGGTTCCTGAGCCTTGCAGTGAGGGGATGCTACACGTGTCCCATTTGTGGATAAGTGCTCTACTGATGAGTATTTCTGCACCCGTGCCTAGTTGTGAGTTTCTGAGTTAACCACTGTCCACTGCAGAAAGAAAAGAAATTCCTCTGTTGACGTCTGAGAGCTGTATTCATCTACGGGTAGAGAGATAGAAATTTGGAGAGCAGTTTGACCCTATTTTTAGCATAATATTAGTTGTAAATCCACCCCCAGGAACTGTGAGAGCCCTACCGTGGGTTCTTGGCATGTTTCTTCTTGTGGAGCTGACCTTAAATACAACTAGAAATCAGATGGTTACCCCTGTAATATTCATGCTAATTGTACCTATGGGGATATCTTGCCAGATGGTCATTTCATTCTTAGAGTTCACAACTAGATAAGACTGTAGATGACTTTTTGCTCCACAATAGGCTACATAAGCACCTTTTGGTACTGAGAACTGGTCATCAGGGAGGAAGCTTCCTGGTCAGTATCAACTTAATTTCTCTATGTTTTATGATTCATGTATGTTCAGGAATAGGGTCTAAACCATCAAATGCTGATGGACATCCACGAGCAATGGCAATAGGCTGTATTGTTTGTGGGGCTCTCTGGGACAGCCCTGACCCAAAAGTTTGAAAGGAGATATCCCATACCTGATGCTGGGCTTTTTATTTGACAGTCTTCTGGGAGGAATCTTATCCCTTACGTTGGGTTACTCCAACTAAACTCTTTTTATAAATATACATGAATCATAGAACATGGGAAAATTAAGTTGGTGCTGGCCAGGAAGCAGCTTCCTTTCTGATGACCAGCTCTCAGTACCAAAGGGTGCTAGGCAGTCTGTTGTGGGGCAGAAAGTCACCAGCAGTCGTATCCAGCTGTGGACTACAATAATGATCACGGTGGCAAGAGGTGCCCATGGATACAACAGTGACATGACTCAGGGTAACCAACTGATGTCTGATTGGATTTAAGGCTCCCACCATAGGAGGAAACACATACCTGGTGCCGTCAGTCTAGCCAAGATCTCTGCCTCTTTCCAATGCTTTAAAATATGTTATGGTGAAATACATGACATGAAATTTGACATTTCTTTGCTGTTTACTTTTTAAAATTTATTTTATATACCAATCACAGTTTCCTTCCCTCCTCTCCTCCTGTTCCCTCCCCTCACCTCCTTTCTAAAATGTCCTTCCCATCTACTCCTCAGAAAGGGTAAGGCCTCCCATGGGAGTCAACAAAACAAGGCATACCAAATACCCCCTGCATCAAGGCGATCGAGGCATCACACCGTAGGGAATAGGTTCCAAAAAGCCAGCTCATGAGCTAGGGACAGATCTTGATTCCACTGCTAGGGGCCACAAACAACCAAGCTACACAACTGTCACCAACAGACCAGGCTGCACCACTGTCACCCACGTGCAGAGGGCCCAGGTTGGTCCCATGCAGGCTCCCTAGCTATTGGTCTAGAGTCCGAGAGCTCCCAGGAGCTCAAGTCAGCTGTCTCTGTTGGTCACGATCTTGAATCCCTCGCTCATATAACCCCTTCTCCCTCTCTTCAACTGATTCCTGGAGCTTGCCTTTTTCCTTTACAGTTCTTGATATTCTTTCTTTATTCTGTTTGTTTAGTGTTTTGATTATTATGTGGTGAGGGGACTCTTTTTTTTTTTTTTTTTTTTTTTTTTGTCCAGTCTATTTGGTGTTCTATAAGCTTCTTGTATCTTCTTTAGGTTGGGAGAGTTTTCTTCTATGATTTTGTTGAACATATTTTCTGTGCCTTTGAGATGGAATTCTTCTCCTTCTTCTATCCTTATTATTTTTAAGTTTGATTTTTTCATGATATTCCAGATTTCCTGGATTTCCAAGAAATTGTTGGATTTAATGTTTTCTTTGGCCAATGAATCTATTTCCTCTTTCATATTTTCAATGTCTGAGATTCTCTCTTCCATCTCTTGTATTCTGTTGGTTATGCTTGCATCTGTAGTTTCTGTTCATTTACCCAGATTTTCCATTTCCAGAATTCCCTCGGTTTGTGTTTTCTTTATTGCCTCTATTTCAATTTTCTAGTCTTGAACTGTTTCCTTCACCTGTTTAATTGGTTTTTCTTTGATTTCTTTAAGGAATTTATTGATTTCTTACATTTTTTATTTGTCTTTTCCTTGATTTCTTTAAGGAAGTTTTTCATTTCCTCTTTAAGGGCCTCTATTATCTTCATAAAGTTATTTTTAATATTGTTTTCTTCTGCTTTATCTGCGTTGGGATGTTCAGGTCTTGCTGTTGTAGAACCACTAGGTTCTGGTGGTGCCATATTGCTCTTTATGTTGTTGAATGTATTCTTACACTGCTGTTTATTCATCTGGGTTTGGGATAATTATAGGTAGAGGTATTGATTCTTGTGATGTCTTTGTTGGATGGCTCTTTTGTTCCTTTATTATCTATTTCCTTTATTGTCTTTAGGCCAAAATGGCCAAAGGTTCTGGTGATTGGATGGTTGTCAAGTCCAGTAGGGATGTCTCAGCTGAGGTTTGTGGGGGTTTGATGCCTAGATCCAGGGCATTATCCAGTTCTTCCTGGCTGGTGTGGGCTTTACTTGTGCCTATGGGGTCTGTTCTTCTAACTGGTGTAGGTTTTGCCTGTGCCTGTTCTTCCAACTTGTGTGGGTGGCACTTGTACGTCTAGGATCTGCTGATGTTGCTGGAGAGGGCTGTTCACGGGGAGGCTGCTCTTCTTCCAATTGGTACAGGTGGTGCTTGTGCCTCTAGGGGCTGCTATATTGCGGGGGTGGGGGAGTGCGGTGGTTGGCCAGGAGGAGGAGGATGGGTTCGGTAGGCTTGGACAGCAGAGCGGGTCTTAAAGTTTACAGAGTCCAATGAGCGGGGGCGATGGTGGAGTGGCCTGCCTGCAGGACTCTGACCTGTTGGACGGCTGCTGGGCACAAGTTGACATTTTAATATCTTCCTTTTTAAAACCCCAAATGGTATTGAAGAAGTGGATTAGGAAGCTATTATGGAACCATTGGTGGCCCTATCCCATTCTTCAGTGCACAGCTAAGACCCAGGGACAAATATCAGCCACCTGGGAAGAATTTATATACCAACCCGGGAAAAAAAGGAACTGGATATGGGTAAGATATTCTTAGTACCTTTATGTGGTTTGTTTTGTATTTACAAAATCATCTGAGCTCTGCATTCACCATCACTTACTCCTCTTTTAGCTATGCCAATATTACCATAGGCAAGCAGCTTGCACACTCTGCTGACTTATATGATGCAGCGAAACTGAATTATAAGGTAAAAATCGTGTTTTGAATGTTTCAACCTTTATTTGTTCAACTTTGCAAATTAACTCAGAATAAACATTTATTTTGATCTGTCTCTTTTGATCACTGGGGTGGGTATCTGTGTGTTGATCAGCAATATTCTAGGCCAACACTTAGCAAAACAAAACAGTGTTCTGATAAAACATGACCACAGTCTAGTAAACATAGGATTCTTAAAACATTGCTCTGTGGTGCTGGAGAGATGGCTCCATCAACACTGGCTGCCCTTCCAGAAGACCCAGGCTTGATTCCCAGCACTCATATAGCAGTTCACAATCACCTGTAACTCTGGTTCCAGGGGACCCAATGTCCTCTTCTGGCCTCTGTTGACAATAGGCATGCAAGCGGTTAACAGACATACATATGGGCAGAACACCCATTCGCATTTTTAAAAATTGCATTATAATAGCAGGCATTAGAATTACATAGGGTGAATGTTAACATTTCTGATAAAAAAGGCCACAGAGCAGGTCAATGTAATCAGAAGTCTTTGAGGGAAGGTCTTGGTAATTTATATTCTGAATGGATTATCAATTGATTCCCAGGAGAACTAAATTTTAAGGAACACTATTCAAAGGATACATATAATAGTTAAAAAGATCAATTTCACTGCTCCAGTGTGGGAAGAGGAAGGCACATGGCTAAGAACTCACAGAGTCCTACGGGGAAATAGACGAAATACAAAGCAGGAGGAGACTTCAGGAGGAGTAAGAAGTCTGAGAGAGCTACAGCATACACTTATGTCTTAGGGTTTCGGTTGCTGTGTTAAAACACCATGACCAAAGTAGCTTGGGGAGGAAGGCCTTTTTTAAACTTACAACTCTCAGGTCACATACCATCCCTGAGGGACATCGGGAAGGAGTTCAAGTAGAGTAAGAGCCTGGAGGTGGGAACTGAAGCAAAATGATGCTGCTTACTGTCTTGTTTAGCCTGCTTTCTTATCGTACCCAGGACCACCAGCTGAAGGGTGACACCATTCATAATGAGCTCCCATATCAATCACTAATTAATAGAATGTACTACGGACTTGCCTACTGGCCAGTCTTTTGTTTTTAATTGAAAAAAAAAGTTTTTTTCATGTAATATATTTTGACCATGTTTTCCCCTCCCCCAATTCCTCCAAGATCATCTCTACCTCCCTACCCACCCAACTTTATGTTCTCTTTCTTTAAAACAGTGGTTCTCAACCTGTGGGTCATAACTCCTTTGGGTTTGCGTATCAGATATCCTGTACGTCAGATGTTTACATTGCAATTCATAACAGTAGAAAAAGTACTGTTATGAAGTGGCAATGAAATAGTTTTATGGTTGGAGGTCACCACAACATGAGGAACTGTATTAAAGGGTCACAACATTAGGAAGGTTGAGAACCACTGCTTTCAAACAAACAAACAAATACAAGAAATACACATACACATACATATAAAACAAAATTTTAAAAAAACCCCACGAAAACAAAAACCTCCAAACCCAAACTCACAAACCCATGCAAATGGAAATCAAAATAAACAAGCAAAAGCCTAATAAGGCAAAAATACGTAAACAAAGCAAAATGAGACAAGAAGACTACAAAAGTGCCACTGAGTTCATTTTGTGTTGGCTGGCAACTCCTGGGCACAGGGCCTGCCCTGAAGTATGGTTGACATACCCAGTGAGACTCAGCTGGAGAAAACTGCTTTTATCTTTGCCAGCAGGTATCAAATGCAGACAGCTTCTAGATTCTAGGTGGGAGGCCATGTCCACTTCCCCCTCTCATTGCTGGAACCTCATCCGGCTTGGACCTGTGCAGGACTTGTCACAGTCTCTATGAGTTTATATGTGCCTCAGTCCTGTTGTGTCTGGAAGACACTGTTTCCTTGAAGTCATCCATCCCCTCTGACTCTCAATCTTTCTGTCTCCTCTTCTGCATAGATCCCTGACCTTGAGGGGAGGGCTTTGATGACGACATCCCATTTAGGACTGAGTACTCCAAAGTCTCTCACTCTGTACTCTTTCGGGTTGTGGATATCTGTTTAATTATCATACACTGCAGGAGGAAGCCTCTCTGACGAGGGCTGACCAAGCCCCCTGACCTATGGGGAGGACAGTAGGTCATCAAGAGTCATTTTATAGCTATATTTAACTTAGCGGAATAATAGTATTGGGTTTTCCCCTAGGCAAATGGTCTATCTAGATTCTTGGCCACTTTAGCAGTGTCAGGTATGGGTTCCATCTCATGGGGTTGGCCTTAAATCCAATCAGAAAGTGGTTGATTACTCCTAAAACATTTGTGCCACTATCACACCCATAAATTGTTTGAGGGAGATTGCTGTGGTAGGTCACAGGGTTTGTAGCTGGGAGAAATTGAGGATTACCTTTCTCCTTCCATAGCACGCAGAGTACCTTCCTGTACCGTGAACAATAGTTGAGTGACGCTTGTAGTTAGGGACCAGCCCGACTTCTCATGTTTTGATGACATATGTAAGTGTTGTCTCCAACATTAGGGCCTTACCATCATATTGTGGAGAGTACCATATATAGCCTCACCAATAGCCTCTACTGTTTGGGGTTTTACATGGGGCCCCTTTGGCCTGTATCTCAATACGATGTTCATTTCTGTCTTTGGAGATTTTGATAGCATAAGATGGCTAGTTGGGGCTTGGTCTTCCCTATTATTTGTTGATTCCACTTAGACTCTTTTCAAACATGTATGTGTTCTAGGAGTCTCCTATGGTAGTAGGTTGCTATATGGCCTTTCAGATGGCCTTTACTGTTCTGGTTCGCTGTCACCCCCTTTGTTTCCTCCTTTACCCCCCACTGCCATCCCCTCCATAGTTAATCCTCCTATTCTAATTTCCCTTTGTCTCCTTCCTTAGGAGTCTCTCTCCTCCCTGCTGGCTCCTTATGAAGTACCTGACCTCTGAGGTCATTCGGATTGTAGCACTCACATGAAAGGCTTAAAACCTAACATCTACATGGAAGAGAAAGCCTGGAATAGTTGTCTTTTTTTGGGTTTGGGTTACTTGGGATGATTTCTTTTTTTCTTCTAGTTCCATTCATTTACCTGAGAATTTCATTCATCAGTTGATGGACATCGAGTCTTTCTAACTTCTGACTAATAAGAATAGAGTAGCAATGTTCATGGTTGAGCAAGTGTCCTTGTGGTAGGATGAAGAGTCCTCTGGGTCTACGCCCAGGAGTGGTATTGCTGGGTCTTGAGGTAGATCAGTTCCCAGCTTCCTGAGGAACTGTCTGTCAATTTCCACAGTGGCCATACAAGTTTGCAGTCCTCCAGCAATGGATGAGTGTTCCCCTTACTCCACATCCTCCCCAGCATGAGCTGTCACTTGTTTTGTTGATCTTGGCCATTCTGACTAGTGTAAGATGAAATCTCAAAGCTGTTTTAATTTGTATTTGCCTGATGGCTGAGGATGTTGAACATTTCTTCAGCCATTTGTGTTTCTACTTTTGAGAACTCTCTGCCTAGCTCTGTTCCCATTTTTCAACTGGCTTATTGGATTTTTTGATGTCCAGTTTTTTTTTGTAGTTCTTTATATATTTTAGATACTAATCCTTCAATAGCTGTATAATTGGTAAAAGGTCTTTTCCCATTCTGCAGACGACTGCTTTGCCTGAATGATCATGCCCATTGCCATGCAGAAACATTTCAGCTTCATGAGGTCTTATTTATTAATTGTTGTTCTTAGTGGCTGTGCTGTTGATGTTCTGTTCAGAAAGTCTCTCTCTGTGCCTAGGAATTCTAGTCTATTCCCTATGTTCTCTTTTATGCGATTCAGTGTATCTGATTTTATTTTGAAGTCCTTAATCCACTGGGAGTTGAATTGTGTACAGGGTGATAAATATGGATATATTCGTATTCTACATACAGCCATCCCATTTAACCAACAACATTTGTTGAAGATGGCTATCTTTTCTCCACTGTGTACTTTTGGCTTCTTTGTCAAAAATCAGGCATTCATAGATGTGTAGACTTATGTTTGGATCTTCAATTAAATTCCATTGATCAATGTGTCTGTTTTTATGCTACTGGACAATAATATCGAGGCATTTTCTCAACTGAGAGTCCCTCTTTCCAAATGGCTGTAGCTTGTGTCCAGTTGGCACAAAACTAGCCAACACAGCCTAGTAGGGAATACATGTCTTCTCTTGAGCACTTAAGTCTCATTTAAATTGTTCCCATTCAGCTTGTTAAAGGATGAAAAATCAAATTTCATGTGTGTAAAAATGAAAAAAATCAATACTTCATCCTTCTATGTATTTCACAACTCTTTTTTTGATATTTTATCCAAAGCTAGCAATTTTTAAACTTAGTTCTTCCACATAGAAAGGATTGTAATATTAGACTGAAAAAATAACCTTTGTTTTGCTTGAGTATTAGGTAGCTAAAAATACTGTAATATAAAAATGTTATAATGTAAATGGAAGTATTTTTTTTGTGCTTAAGACTAAAAAATGATATTTACTAAGGGCCAGCCATGTGCCAAATACTTTCTCTGTATAATCTCATTTAATCTTTAATAATATCAAGGAGAAATTCCTATTTGCACTTGAAGATATGACACCAAAGGTCAGCAGCTTCCTTTAATTCTTGAGAAATGCTAAAAGAAGGAGGAGTTGGGATTTGACTTAGAAACCAATCCTTTTCTTTCCTGATGAGCAGGTGTGTAGTAACTATTTGCTCAGGTTATAGACTGCTGTATCTCAAGTAAATTCTGTTCAAAATGAGAGTTGTGCTCATTCATAAGTAGGCATGTCTCCTTTTGCATGTATAATTAATTTAAAGGTGATGTTAGCCTTGAATTCTGTCTACCATGTGTAACTTACATTGTGTACTTTCAAACTCTTCACTGTACAGGCAGAAAATGAAGAACACCATCGATTACTCAAAGGGTCACCTTTTAAGTTAAATCTTCACCCTAAGGAATATTTTGATAGTAACCCTTATTTCCTAGAGAATCCATTACCTCCACTTAGAAGAGAAGAAAGGAAGGAATCTGTCATAAAGGCTTTTAAGCCCTCCTCTCCTGGTAAAAAGGTAAAAGGTGTGGAATGAGAGATAATTGAGCAGTACAAAGAAATACAATCTCAAGCAGGGTACGGGGGGCCCATGCCCTTAATCCCTATTCTGACACTTGGATAGCTGAAGCATGAAGATTTTGAGTTCAAGGCCACCCTGGGCTGTATGGAAAGACCAGTGGGAATAAGGAAGGGACGTGGAAGGGAGGGGAGGAAAGAACCTGTATTTTGCTGTTAAATTATTGTAGTGCTCATGTAAGTAATCAGCCTTTTTTTGTATGAAGTTTTAAGAGATCATAGAAAGCCACACAGCAGCCTGGAGAGATGGTTCTCTGGGTCAAGTGCTTGCTGTTCAAAAGGAGGATCTGAAGTTGGGTCCTCAGCATCCAGGTCCTCAGCATCCTGAGCCTAGCAACATGCTCATACAACTTTGCTGATGGGTATAGGGGAGAGGGAGAGACAGTCTGACCACAGGGGGCTTGCTGGCCAGTCAGGGTAGCCAAAAGTGAGCTCCAGATTTAGTGAGAGCCTTGTCTCAAAAAGAAAGGTGGCATGTGAAATCAGAAGACATCTAACGTCAGTATCTGGCCTCCGTGTGCCCATGCACTGGCTAGCATACCAGTACACATATATGCATGCATGTATACCTCATGGACGTGTGTGTGTGTGTGTGTGTGTGTGTGTGTGTGTGTGTGTGTGTGTGTGTGTGTGTGTGTGTGTGTGTATGCCTAAGGAGGCCAACAGAGGGAGTTGGATTCCCTGGAGCTGAAATTACAGGCAGTTGTGAGTCAGTGGACATGGGTATTGAAGCCCAAACTTGGGTGTTCTGCATGAGCAGTGTGCACTCTCCATAGCCAACCCATCTTTATAGCCCCCCCCAAGTTTATTTCTCTTCTTTTCTTTTCTTTTCTTTTCTTTTCTTTTCTTTTCTTTTCTTTTCTTTTCTTTTCTTTTCTTTTCTTTTCTTTTCTTTTCTTTTCTTTTCTTTTCTTTTCTCTCTCTCTCTCTCTCTCTCTCTCTCTCTCTCTTTCTTTCTTTCTTTCTTTCTTTCTTTCTTTCTTTCTTTCTTTCTCTCTCCTCCTCCTTCTCCTCTTTCTCCTCCTCCTCCTCTTCTCCCCAGGCCCCATTTTCGTGGTGCTGGGGATCAAACCTGTGACGGATCTTGCACACATTAGACAAGCACCATGGAGGAACTGCCTCCCCACCCTTTGCAACAATAACTTAGAGTTGGTTTTAAGTCCCTTGTTCTATTTGATATAGAATGTAGATTCTAGGATAGTCAAGTGATTCTGGAGGGTTCATTCTTTTATAAAAGTTTAAATAGCACTGGAAATTTCTGTTCCCCACAAAGTCTTGTAGAAATTCACAGGGGGAGTTTGGGCTTCACCTGCTGCAAGGGAGCTCTTCGTTAGCTTTCTCACGTCTTACAGTGTTCCTCCTGCCTTTTACAATTCTGTCACTTTTTGATCAACTTGAATAGTTCAAAACTTAAGAACAAAAAATTGAAATTATTTTATATTTTTGAAATCATATATAGCTACAGATTTCCACTGATTTTTATTATTTCATTCTTCAAAGCTTTATTGGGTGATTTTTATTACCATATACACTTTATCTTTTATTCATTTCATGTTTATATTTTTAAATTTGTTTATTTCTACTTGCCTGAAGATTCCTTACAAAATAATCTATGTGTTCAAAGTATGGAAGACTTGGAAAAATCACAAGAATATCTTTCTTAGGGTTTCCATTGCTGTGATAAAACACCGTGAGCACATGCACTTGTGGAAGTTTATTTTAGGTCATAATTAGTCATCACAGAAGGAAGTCAGGGCTGGAACTAAAGGCAGGATCCTGGAGGCAGGATTTTGAATTAAGAATCTGTGTTTCTGGTTAGCTGGGGCTGGAGAACCAGCTGTGATTAACAAAATGCTTCTCTCTTCCTCTGGATTTTTAGGACAGAGTCTCTGTGTAATGGTCCTGGCTGGCCTTGAACTCACTTTGTAGACCAGCTTGTCCTCGAAATAACAGAGATCCGCCTGCCTCTGCCTCCTGAGTGCTGGGATTAAAGGCACGTGCCACTGCACCTGGCTGTTGGTCTCTTTTTAATCAATGCTAATTTCTCAGCTCCAGCTAACCAGCATCAATTGTTTTAGGCAAAGCAAAGGTTTGGCTTGAGTGGTTCTTAGTTCAAAGTGTACAGGGGCCCTGCCAAAGTCTTTCAGTGATTCTCAAACTTCCTTCTGGAACTTCCCAATCCAGGTCTCCCTCCTCTACATTGCTGCCAGCATTCTTTCCTTTCAGGCCCCCACAGAATAGCCTGCTGATCTCTGAGCACTCAACAGCCCTTCCTTCCACAGTCCTGCCAAGAGGAAATGGTCAGGTCTGTCCAAATGCCCCACAATCCTGGTACCAATTTCTGTCCTGGTTAGGGTTATTATTGCTGTGAGGAAACACCATGACCCAAAGAATCTTGGCAAGAAAAAGTTTTATTTCAGCCTACAAATCCATTGTTGAGTAGCCTGGAGGCAGGAATAAGAAACCATGGAGGAGAGTTGCTTACCGTTTTGCTCAGCCTACCTTCTTATATACCCCCAGACTATACTGCCCAGGGATGGTACCTCTTACAAAGGGCTGGGCCCTCCCATATCAATAATTGATCAAGAGAATGTCCAACAGGCTTGCCTACAGGCCAGTCTTATGGAGGCATTTTCTTAATTAAACTTCCTTCTTCCCAGATGGCCCTACCTTATGTCAAATTGACATAAAAGCTAGCCAGTACGGCATCTGTGTTGTAGAATGCATTCTAGCATGACCCACTGCTTCAGTTAACAGTGCACCCTAGCCAGCACGGCATCTGCGTTGTAGAATGCATTCTATCATGACCCACTCACTGCTTCAGTTAACAGTGCCCCCTAGCACTAGTTTTTCCTCACAGGATGTTTCCTAATGGGGCTTGGACATCTGGGATAACTATGAAAAAAAGACTTGGAAGACAGAAAAATATTCTGGCTGATTAAAAATGTACATATAATACTCTGAGAAAAGGCAAATGTATATGCTTCAAACTAGATAAATACTATCTAGTGTCAACCTGCATATATTTTGGCTTAGATACTACAAGCAAAAGGATTCTTAAATGGATTATAATTTCACAGAATGAAATTGATTTGTTTTCTTCTTTCATTTGGTTCATTACATTGCTGTGGATCAAACCCAGGGCTTCAGACTTGGTAGGCATGCTCTGCCATTGAGCTGTATCCCTATATTCCTCCTTCCCTTCCTCCTTCCCTTCCTCCTCCCCTCCTCCTCACTCACAAGGTGTAGTTATAAGAAGCCCAGGCAGGTCTTTTGTCCTTGGTTGAGATTACAGCCATATGTCACCACATAGAATTATCTTAATGACTGTTTAATGTAAAGATAAACATCCTATCAAATCAGTTTAAAAAGTTCAAGTCGTTTCTGGTCTATCTCACATGTAGGTAGAAACATATCTGGATTGCCTTCTTGTACTCAGCCCTGAGGGTATTCTAGAGTAGATCACATTTTCCTCTCATCGTGTATGACTGTGCTATTCCTTTTTTTCCGTGTGTGTGTGTGTGTGTGTGTGTGTGTGTGTGTGTGTGTGTGTGTATCTTCTAGGCATCATTGTCTGAAAGTTGGTGTTCTCGTGTGAATGCCAAGCTTCCATAGAGAAATACATCTTACATTTGCCTCATCCCTTCCTTAATTGGTTTACTAAATCACTAGTTGATAGTTGGATTAAAATTGCAATAAAATATCAATGCTTGGTAACAGTGTAGAATATTATCTTCTACAAACATTTCTGTTTTTATAGAAAACTATTAGAATTATAATGTTTGGACCTTACAGAACTGGAAGTAGAGAGACCCTTGGCTGGTATTTGAACAGAATAGATAGCTTTGAGTGCAAAGCCAAGTCTATCAACTAGAAGAGAATATATGAACTTTGTCATGGTGTAATTTTGTAGGCACCTTTTACAAACACATTGAATTATCTTGTTTTTACTTATAGCCTGGTGGAATGAAGGCAGGAACGTTTGAACCTTACCCAGCACACTCAGCTGACCCTTATGTAGTTAAAATGGGAAAGGTGGTTCCTGGGAAAGGGGAAAAGATTTTCCATCCACCAAATGGACCAAAAAGCAGACCCATAGAAAGTATAATGGCGCTGAATGTCAAAAGGTAGGCTTATCTTATATTTAGTCCATAAACCAAGAAAAATTATTTCTACCTTTTAGATGCCTTAGCAAATACATTATTACTTTTATGTGTATAATATAAGTATTTTTCCTGCATGTATGTATGTGTACCACGTGTGTACCTAGTGCCTGAATAAGCCCAAAGAGGGAATCTGATGCCATGGAACTGGAGTTACAGATGGTTGTGAGCTGCCTTGTAGGTGCTGGGAACTGAAGCTGGGTCCTCTGCAAAACCAGCAAGTTTTCTAAACCGTGGAGCCGTTTCCAGTTCCACAATACATGGTTTTTTAAGTGGCAGATGTGAGCACAGGGGCCTGGAGAGATGGCTCAGTGGCTGACCTCCTAGAGAACCTGGATTTGATTCCCAGAACCCACACAGTGGCTCAAAACCATCTGTAACTCCCATGCTAAGGGGATCTGAAACTTTTTTTGGCTTCTAAGGGCACCTTGTGGCTTATAGACATATATGCAGGAAAATACACACACAAAATAAAAAATGAATCTTAAAAATAAGGAAATCCCAGTATATTTCATATAACTGCCTTCCCTTATAGAAGGTACTTTATTGTGAGTCACTTGAGACTACTTGAACATCTGTATAAATTAACTGTTTCTCACCAACTGTGTGGAATCCTAATGACCCTTGAGAGTTCTGTCCCAACTTTGAAGTGTGGCCATAACCTGCTAAGTTCTCTTTCCTCTTATTTAAATACCTTCTTTGCTTCAGTCACACAAAATTCATTTTATACCAACTATTATTTAGCCTGCCTGATACATTGCTAATGAGTTGGTTCATCTGCTTCCCACATGCTTTCTACTGGCTTTCCCCCCATACAGTCTTGGCTAATATCCTCAGGTAAAGCTTCTACTGAAGCTCTCTATACAACTGGTCTGTTATGGATTATTGTTGTATGTTAAGCCTTATGTTATAGGTATTTTTGCATATGTAGCTGTATGATTCTTATATTGTCAGACCAAATGGTAAGTTAATAGTGTTTAATAGTAATTTCTTGATTGTTTGTAAATATCAACAGTGTTAACTACAGAAGGCTGTGTATTTCTGTTGCCTTAACTCTGTGATTACTAGGTGCACATTTGTGTTAAACCTCATTAGGAATACTGCAATTAATGTCTTTCCCATGAACTCATCTCTTTTAATGTAATGATATTGCAATTATCTAGAATGTAGTACACTCAGATTTTATGTTAAACAGCCATTTTTACAAATGCCAGTACAAAATACGTTGACTTAAGTAGCTGTGAAATCATCCAATGGTAAATAGAAGTCAAGCTGTGCAGTTCTGGCAGTCTCTGGCTCACAAAGCAATGCGGATGAAAGGGCCTCATTAGGTTCAATACAGAGCTAATTTCTAAAATTGCTGTGTGCTACTGATTCTTCATGTAGGTTCAGATGAACAGGCTTTGGAGCTCTACTTTGCTGATGATTGATGATGATGATGATGATGGGGATGTAACTGATGTATATGTATTTCATCTATTTTTCAAAGTACTTTACAATTCTGTGGAGTGAAATAGGTTTTGCCTTAACAAAATTAAGATATTCTGGAAGAACAACTAAAACTAAGGCATTTGTCTAAGCAGCTTCTCCTTACACAGCCAGGTGATTCAGTTACTCTGCACATGAGAGTAAACTTATTTAGGCTGCTGTGGTTTAGGAATGGTGACCTGTGTTGGCTGAGTGTTGGGTGTGGACAAGGGAGACGTGGTACTTGTTTTCGGTATCCTTTGGCCTCGTTCTCTGCTAAGCCACCATCCAGTTCTCTGCCAAGTTCATCTAATAGAACAGAAAATGAAAGCGGACTTTTCTCCATCACACCCACCTTCAACCAGATGGGACATTTTGTGGGGCAGTGTCAAGTTTTCCGTGGTCTCTTCTATCAAACCCAGAAGGTTCTCTGATACACTAGTAGTAAGTTTAAAGTGGAGGAGCAGCAATAGACTGTTCCTTGGAAAAACCAGAAGTTTATTGTGTGTTAGCCACTTAGTTTATACATTCTTTTTTTACGTGATCATTAATTACCTGTAATCCAGTTTTAAGTTCTCCTATACTAATTTAAAAACTAATCAAGTCACAGATGCTAGACATGAAAATGCATTTCATATTTTTTCTTCTTAGATTTTCTAAGTATACCTGACTTTATTACAGAGTTTCTTAAGTTGGTGCGATGATTTCACTTGTGAGCTGGGGTTCCACTGAGCTTAGTAAGGGATTCCATGTCTGGCATGTGAGGCCCTATTTTAACCCCAGCACCACAGACTATTGCTATGGGATGTCGGGTTATAAAATATATTAGGTTAGCTTTTTAATGCAAGTATTCAAAGACTGTAAAGGTATGTTACCCAGACTAATATGATTAAGTGTGCATTTATTTTCTAATTTGAGGGCACTGAATGTGAAGAATTACAAGAGTGTCTCAGCAGACACACTGGGGAAGCAGCTGGTTTTCTAGCTTCTCTCAAGAACTTTCTGGAATATGCAATGTTATGGAATCCGTGATCCCACAGCATTTAAAGGACATTTCAACACGAGACTCAACTGTAACATCCTTCCTGATTTTAATGCTGTTTAATAAATAGTGTTGGCTAGCGACTTACTCTGGGGTTGCTGACGTGTGTTTTTGGATCTCCATTTCTAGGTAGAATGTAATCTTTAAAAAAAATGCCAAATCTTGAAACGTAATCTTTCATTTGAAAAGTTTTACTCCGTATGGTAAAGAACTGTAGGGTAGGAGGGGGAAAGGGAGGGCCTGGTGAAAGTACACAACCAATTCTTCACTTGCTGGGTCCTTTTAGAGACTGTAGAGAATTACATCGAGAGTTACCCGGGTCTTGCGGCCTATCTAAACTCTCTTAACATCGAAGATAAATTCCAGATCCACTTCTATGACACAACTCATGTGCACGTACTGCATTGTAGTGAGACATGTGCTTTATTTAGTGTGAATGGTATCCCACCTTCTATTTAGGCAAATAGAAGAGCTGTGGCAAAGCCTGGCATTATTTCATTCATGTTAATGCATAAGCTGAAGGTGATCTCTTAACTAGAACAGGATAGGTGAACTCTGACTTTGGTGGTCTGTCCTGTTCCTCACTAGCTGCCCCAAATCATCTCTCCTGCAGCATCCTATGTCAGTCAGACTTTGGAATTCTGCTTTAAAAGATGCAATTGTAATTAGCTGTAGCTCACAAATCACACTGTTAAATGAGCAATTGTATAGATTTTAATAAAATCTACAAATACAAACCTATTCTATCAAAAGAATGCATATCTGTGTAGGGCCTCTTTGGTATTGTCTATTAATATGCAACTACAATTTGTTTCATGCAGTTGGCTATATGGAACTAGTGATCCCATTCCTGTTTTGAAGACCAGTGCCACCAATGAACCACAATACATTACATGCATAGGGATGTCTTTAAGATATCCATCATTGTTGTTGGTTTTCTTTACTTTTTTGGGGGCCCCCTGCCACCCAGCTCCCAAATAAGTCACACACAGATGCTTGTTCTTAATTAGAAATGCCCGGCCTTAGCTTGACTTGATTCTTGCCAGCTTTTCTTTTCTTTCTTTCTTTCTTTCTTTTTTTTTTTTTTTTTGGTTTTTCGAGACAGGGTTTCTCTGTGTAGCTTTGCGCCTTTCCTGGGTCTCACTTGGTAGTCCAGGCTGGCCTCGAACTCACAGAGATCCGCTTGGCTCTGCCTCCCGAGTGCTGGGATTAAAGGCGTGCACCACTGCAGCCCAGCCCTTTTCTTAACTTCTGTATATCTTAATTTTCACTCTTACTCTGTGGCTGTCCCCTAGTGTCCTTGTTCTCTGGCTTCTCCTTTCCTCCCAGATTTCCCCTCCTATTTATTCTCTCTGCCTTCCATCCCCACCTATCCTTTCTCCTTCCTTGCTATTGGCTGTTTAGCTCTTTATTGAACCATCAGATGTTTTAGACAGGCATAGTAACACAGCTTCAGAGTTAAACAAATGCAACATAAAAGAATGCAACACATCTTTGCATCATTAAAGCAAATGTTCCACAGCATAAACAAATGTAACACATCTTAAAATAAATTTTCCACAACACATCATGAACTATTTAAAAACAAATTTAGCAATGATTAAAATGTTTTGCTATTATCCTCACCCCGTGAAAGCCAGGTACATATCTGGCTTAATGTAGCTTCCCCACTGAGAAATACAGCCCCCAAAGCAGAGTCCTGACACATCTGTGTGGGGTGATTTCCAGCTCACAGACAGGTTAGACAGGCAGATGGACAAGTACTCAGAAATCACCTTTGCTGGGAAAGAACTTCCTCCAATGTTTTAATATTTAAAATTTCCCTTTCCAAATGTAAACATCAACTGTAACCCATGTTGAACAAAAGCCATTGCTGTGAGGCCTTACTGTGAGTTATGGGAATATGTTTAAGCTCTAGCACTTTAAAGAGATGAGGAGCATGAAAGAGATGCTATAATCTCAGAACTCAAGGGTAGAGCAGAGCTAGGGTGCTGAAAGGTTTAAGAAGTAATATGACAACTGACAGATTCTTGTCTAGAATTTGTATTATTTTATCAACTTATAGTAAAGCAAGTGCCAAAGCCGGTGACAGGCATATTGAAGAATATAAAGAAATTCAGATTTTCACAGTTTTGGGGTAGAACCCACATTCATTTTGAGGGGTGCATTGTTTTCTTATAATGCTTCTGTCTCATTTTTGTTTTGAAAATGCAAATATATAGCACTGTGTAGTTTCCTGCAAAACAGCTTTATTGTTCATTTTTGGATGCAAATCACTCAGATATGATGAAGTTAGAGGCAGTTAGAACTAATAACTGATGTCCTATTTCTGGACAACTTCATACTATCTTCTTTTCCATTATGATGTAGGTATGACTTGGGTGGTTTTCTTACCCAACATCAGTGAATAAGGGATGAGATAAACTTTTCAGCTAGCCATTGAGCTCAGCTACAAAGCATTTAAACAATGTCGTTCAATACTTGAAACAAGGTTTGTGGATGTTAACCAGACTAATCTAGAATTAACTAATCTGACGGAAAAAAGGGGGTTGGGAATAGGCTTGAACTCACTGACACAGGAAAGGACTTTCTGAACAGGACCCTGAAAGTGCAGGCATTAAGACCAAGAATGTGTAATGGACCCTTATGAAAGAAAAACTTCTATACAGCAAAGGACATCATCATCTGAACAAAAAGACCTCCCACAGAGTGGGGGAAGACCCCACTTTGTTTCCCTCAGTTCAGGTTTAGAAAACATTACAAAAGGACAATGGACTGATGCCTGCTACTGGTCCATCAAATGGTCGCCCACAACATAGCTCAGGCCATTCCCACCAGTGGAAGAAAGACTGACCTGCCCCAGCCTTTGTTAGAAAGCATGTCTTGAGTCACACCACATTTTGTGCTTAAGCAAGAATAAAGTACCAAAGAGATTTTCTTTTCCTGGATACTTTTCCTGCCTGCCATTAAAACAGCTCAGAGTTCAACTTCTGCTTGGAGAAACAGTCTTTGCTCCTTTGGACATCAGGCTTGATGGTATCACTGCCAGGTGTTCCCAGCCACCTGGACACCCTCCGTCACCTTTTGTCAGTGAAGTCAGTCAACTAGAAGGCCTGAATAGTCTCAGAATCTCATGCACAGAGCAGCCAAGAGAAGGATCATTTGAAGTTATCTGGCAAAGGACACCTTTATTGTCAATGATAAAGAGGCCCCTGAAGGAGACACTTTCATTAGTTTTTTAAGATTCATAAAACTGAGCAATGATGCGCTTGGGAATAATGCCAAGGGAATGTCCATGGGTCCCTGCTGGGGGATGTCTTTCTGTATACTGTGAATATATGTTGTTCCCATTGGTTAATAAATAAGCTGCTTTGGCCTATGGCAAGACAGCTTAGAGGCAGGTGGGAAATTCAAGGAGACAGGAAAGAGAAAGGTGGAGTCTGGAGAGACATGAGCCAGCTGCCTGAGGAGCAACATGTAATGGGATGCAGGTAAAGCCACAGAACATGTGGCAACACATAGATGAATAGAAATTAGTTAATTTAAGATATAAGAGCTAGCTAGCAAGAGGCCTGCCATGGTCATACAGTTTGCAAATAATATAAGCCTCTGTGTGTTTACTTGGGTCCCGGCGACTGCGAGATTGGATGGGACCAGAGAAACCTTCCGGCTACAGGTCCCAATCCCTCATTTGCTTCTTTTATGGGTACATTGATCCATGCCAGATGACAGAAGTGAGGAGCCACAGAAGCAGAAATCACTTGATGGTGTGTTTCTTTTTTTTTTTCTTTTTCTTTTTTTTTTTTTTATTTTGTATACAGCATGTATGATCAGAAGAGGGCACCAGATCTCGTTACAGATGGTTGTGAGCCACCATGTGGTTGCTGGGAACTGAACTCAGGACCTCTGGAAGAGCAGTCAGTGCTCCTAACCGCTGAGCCATCTCTCCAGCCCCGATGGTGTGTTTCTTAAATTAACCTACCCTATCCCTGAAAGCAATGATCTCCATGAGGCACACAAAAGTCCAGAGGGTTAAAGAAGAAATCACATATTTTCTTTTGTATTATAGTCTCTTATCTTTGAATCAACCATCTGGCATAACAACTGTAGATTGGAATTTTTGGGAAGGATACCCATTTTTGGCATTTTCTGAAGTCATTTTGCTCCCAGCAGGGCAAATCTACAGGTCTCTGACACAAAATCCACCACAGGAAGGCAGGAAGAAGACCGAGAAGAGAAACATCTGTACTAATTAAACATCTGGCCGAGGACAGTGCACCTCCTAACCCTTATTAGAGAAGCTGCTTCTTACAGTAGGTAGTAATTAACAGAGACCTTCCACTGGACCATGTGCAGAGACTAGAGACCTGGGCATGCTCAGCCCTGAATGAGATGTCTCTACCACATCCCTCCCCTACAGGTTCAGGGATCAATGCAGAAGAGGAAGCAGAAAGACTGTAAGATCTGGAGGTGGTGGATGACACACACATATACACACAAACACACATGTACACACACACACACACACACACACACACACACACACACACACACACACGGAAGGCCTGCTTCCAGTTTTCCCAGACACAACAGGGCAGGTGCACACACGAACTCACAAGACCTGTACAAGCTCAAGCCACTCAAAATCCCAGCACACTCTCACCCTCACCAAGAAGCCATTTTCCTGTAATGGAGAGCAGCAGTCAGTTTTCTTCAAAGGTATGACACTTGCTATACCAACCACATTCCTGGGAAGTTCTCATGTTCAGGGGCAGTTGGCCAACAAATTGGACTCCGTGTTTTTAGTGGCTTTTTCTTTTGTGTTTTCATTTCATTTTATTTTAAGAGAGAGAACACGAAATTAGGTGGGTAGGGAAGGGGTCTGGGAGGACTTGGGGTACGGGAAAGAGTATGAATAAGAATAAATTTTAAAAAAGAGAAGTGTGAGGCACAAGACATTTTAAAAGCTGGTGGAAAGTTCAGCCGTAGAATAGTGTATTTTTTGGAAATATTACCAAGATTGCTGTGTAAATGTTATAGCTCATACCAGCTACGTATGTATGTGTGTGTCTAAATGGCTTGTGCTAGCCATGTATCTTTGTCTGCACTATTTACTAGAAAGAATTATCATGAAGACTGAAATAAAAGCATTTTCCAAGCTATAATGTATGCTTCAATAGCCTATATCATTATTACACATCAAATTATTTAAGTTAATTTATTAATCTGAATTTTATTATTTGTCACAAATTTTTCAATTATTTTTTTTAATATAAAAAATGGAGTAATAGTTAATGCTGATACAATGCTTACTATGCGTTGGGAGCCATTCCATGTACCGTTCTGTTTAAATATGTTTGTGGCTATTAATTATTAATTATTTGGTGTTTGTTTAGCAAATGAGGGAATGGAGGCAGAGGAAGATTGAATCTCATGTTCAAGGTCAGACAACCGGCAGTGGGAAGCCAGGCATTTGGTCTGCTTAGAGCTATCAGTTTGTCAATATATTGTATTCCCAGGCAAATTCTTCAGTGTTCCATAATTAAGAGGATTACTAAATATTTTCAAGGTACAGTATCCCCTGTACAGCCCATATCAAAATTAGAGATCAGGGTAGTACAATTTATTTACTTGCAGACAATCAAATATAGGGTATTAACTAGTGACAACACACACATACATACACACACATACACAAACACACATACACACAAACTAGGAAGGCTTGCTTCCAGTTTTTCTTGTGGCATGTCTTATCAAGGACATTGATTAGAAACCTATGGGAGATGGGTAGAAAACAATAATTGTTTCATTTAAAAATCTTCACAGGAAATTTGCAATCCTTACTCATTAGGGAGAGACATAAAACTCTGAATTGTCTAAAGTTTTTGATGTTCAAAGTTCTGTGTCTCTGTCTTACCAAGGGAGTGTCCAGCATGAGACTGTCCTGTATAAGGGCAGTTTATTTGTTCACCATTCATTTACTGCATCCAGGCACAGCTGTGGCACTGAGACACAGCAGTAAACGTGGATAGATGTGCCTGGCATTTCAGAGGCCAAGATTTTCCTAATACTAAAACCAGACGAAGCCATTGCAAGAAAATACACAAACCAATGTCCAACTGTAGTAGAAATCCTTAATGATTGATATAAAGTTGAGCCCAGTAGTATATATTGAAGAATAATAATACAGCCTAGTAGGGTTTATTCCAGGAATGGGAGGTGTTTCAAAATTAATGTAACAGCAGATTAAGGAGGAAAAATATTGTTTCAATAAATGCATAAAAGGCATTTGATAAAATTCAACAGGGAATTGCAAAACCAAGATAGGTGGGATAGTATGGCCCTGTACAGCAAAGGCAAACCGTGCTTGTGAAAGACTGGGTCTCCTTTGAGGCAGGCAGGTTTCTTCCCTGCAACGTGACCTGCTGTGTGGCTGTCTAAGCTGTCTGTGGGAATGTGTTTGGAGGACCAATGCATGGGGATGCTCTGGCCATTGCCGTGAGTAGCAAGCTCTCCAGGCTCTCTGACCCATAGCTTCATTCTCCCACCAGCTTCTGTGAAACCATGGGAGAGTGGTTAGAGTCTGATGCCAGAATTTTCACAGTTCTTGACAGTCTGATCTAATTCTAATGTCTGTTTTAAAACTAGCTGAGTCAGGTATCAAGTCCTTAGAATCACTGGTAAAAGTTACTTCAGTATTATTTTTTTGGGGGGAAATTACTTGGAAAAAATTTTTTAAAACACTGATTTCTTTTGAAATTTATTTACATATCTTGGATGGAAGCCGTTGATACAGTTTATGTGGAATTCCTGGAAAAGAAAAGGAAATGTCTTAAGGTGGTAAATGCTAAGTATATTTCTAATAAGGATTTAAGAACACTTCTCTCTGCCAAAGATACTGTGGACAGACTCAGTGTATATAAGTAATATAAGTAGAGTATGGATTGTAGCTACAGAACAAAATTCCTAAATGATTCCATTATATAACAAATCAGATAAAAAATCTTATAAAACTAAATTGTATTCATCTTCATGTTCTCTTATTTCCTTTAAAGGAGATTTATTTTATTTTTATTATGTGTATGTATGTGCTGCTGTGTGCAGGTTTGCACTTGTGAATGCAGGTGTCTCTGGAAGAGGGTGCTGGATCCCCTGGAGCTGAACTTAGAGGAGGCTGGGTGCTGGGAACCAAACTTGGGTCCTCCGCAAGAGCAGTGCACATTCTTAACCTCTGAGGCACCTCTCTAGGCCTCTCTTCTTATTTCTCTACTTGGTTAGTGCCATTAAGCTTAAAAGAGCCCTAAGGGTGCCTTTGCTTATCTGTCAGAACATACACACCTTTCAAATCAGGAGTCAAATGCCTGCTCCTCTGACTGGGACTGGAAGCGTCTTCATAGGCGTCGTAGTTGTCGAAGTAGAATTTCTCTCTTCTTGAAATGTAAGGCGACTTTGACGGAGTGTTGTTGTGACCGGAGACCTTGTCACTTAAGCTCAGATACTCCCGCTGAAGATTCCGCATCTCAAATTCCAAGGTGTCCCTCTCGTTTTCTATGCTCCGCGCGTAGTTTTCCAGAAGCACCTTGTCTTCCGTGAGCCGACTGATGCTGCTCTCAAACTTGGCGTTTTCCTGGCTGTGTTTCTTGAGCTCTTCTTTCAGGATCTGGTTATCCGCCTTGATCTCCAGGACCATTTTGGAGAGCATCTCACATTCCTGGCTGATCTCCGCCAAGTTGTTTTTGTAAACGTTCGTCTCCGATTTTGCGCCTATGATCTCTTTGCGGAAATTCTCCTCCGCCGCGGACTGGTAGGTTTGGACGGCCTCCAGCTCCCTGGCCAGCGTCTGCCTGGCCGAAGCCGATTCTTGCAATGCCGCCTCGAGGTTGAGTTTCTCGGTCTTAGCGGCTTCGAGTAGGTGCAGAAGCGACTCGTGTTCGGCTTCGGCCAGCCTCTCTTTCTCCTTCAGCTGAAGCACCTCCAGCTGGCTCTCCTTCAGGCCGCTCTCGAGGGAGCCTTTGTCCGTCAGGAGTTGGTACATGTTTTTCTCGAGCGTTTCTCTTTCGTCCTGCAGCAACAGCATGTTTGTGTTCATTGCGTCTATCTGTATGTTCATTCTGCTGTTTTCATTTTTGAGAACGGCCATGTCACTTTGGGACTTGTGGTCCTTACCTTTTAGGTGATCTACGGTGTTTATCATCTGTTGCTTTTCCAAAGAAAGCTGACTGTTTTTTTCCTCTAGCATTTTATGTTGGTCTTGGAGGACGTTGTAGGTGCTGACGATCTTCTTCAGTTCCCTGAGACAGTCACTGTTTTCTTTTTCCGCTTGCACTAGCTTGGACTGCAGAGCGCTCTTTTCTTCCCCCAGAGCCTTGAGTTGCTTTTCGTAGGTTTCAATCTTCTGTATCAGGGATTGCGTGGTGAAGATGAGGGGCTTCATTTTGGTCCGAAGGGCCAGGTTTTCGTTCTCCAGTTCCGTCACTTTTTTCTGGTTCTGCATGGACTCTTTTAGGTAAGTCTGGAGGTAATGGATTTTGGCAACGCACTGCTCAGTGACACAGTTGGCTTTGGGTGTCTTCTCGTTTTCAGACGCCAGGGATCCTTGGTTGACTATAAATGGTTGCTCTTCTTCGTCTTTGGTTTCGTGTTTTGCTGGGTCAAGGAGCGACAGTGTGTGCCTTGGAGCTCGGGAGTGGAATTTTAAATCTGGAGTACTCTTGCTGGTGAGAGGGATGTCTTTATTTTTCTCATTCTTTTTACCCCGGCATATTTCACTCTTAGATAACTTTCTACATTTCCTACAAAAATTTACATGGAGTTTTGACACTGTTTGCCTGAGGGGGAGTAGTTTGCTTACTAAGGCCTCCAATTCGGAAATCCTCTTTGATTTGATATCTTCACTTAAGGTACCTTCCACGTTCTCTTCCTGAATAAAGTTCAGGTTTGCGCTATGAATGGGAAACAGCTCGTATTTACCGTGGCTTTGCATATTTGTGTCAGCCTGGAAAGTGTGGAGTTCGTTTGTGAGCGCCAGTTCCCTGTCGTTCGACTTTTGAAGCTCTTCTTTCATGTGTTTAATAGAGTGGCAGATATCATCTAAGTTTTCACAAAATTCATGCTTCAGAAAAGGCACGGTGATTGTGGATTTACCCAGACTCACGGGAGCAGTTTGAGGTGTCCTAGTCGGAGGAGCAGGAGGTAGAAACCGATGAAGACTGAGACTCTGCATGGTGTTAGGCTGGCCCAAAGTGCCCGTAGCTTCGTTGGGAGGTGAGTGATCTGCTGTAGTTCTCAGGCTCGCCAGAGCTAACATGTCCTCCACCTGTATCTGGGGTGGAATATTTATACTTTGAGAGAGACAGTCACCATTATTACTACTAAGGTTTTCTTCCACTGAATGAAGAATCTTAGAGTTCTCAAAAGGACTACTTTTCTTGATAGAAAGTGTTTCTTCTTGCTTCTCATTAGGCTAGCAGCAATAGAAAGTATACTATAAATATTTTGTCATTTGCCATGTGACTAAGAAACTAAGATAAAGTTTGGGGAAGATTTATGTGTACAACCATATCGAGTATTTTATCTACTAATTAAAGAAGCCAGTGTGTGTGTGTCCCCATCTTTTTAGCTGGACATGAACAAAACAGCGCCAGCTATCTTGAGATCCGCAACTCGGGCCTTCACAGAGTGCTCTAGACTTTCCCTTCCTCCCGTTGAGGGCAAGGCATGTGGCCAACCTCTTAATTTCAGATGTAGAAATGTAGTGAATATATTATGCTACAATGTATTATCCTAGGTAGACAGGCCACATGGGAACTCAAGGAAAAACAAGTGCGTCTGCTACTGGGCTGTTTGTTAGCTTCTGTTTTCATTCATGGATTTGAAAGGGTAATTTTAGGACCACAGGTGTTTGGGAAATATCATTTTCTAGCTAGCGCAGATAATATTGGCCACTCTGGTTTGGAGTTGTTCTACAGAATTCAGCCCTGGTTTCTCAGCCTCCTCTGGACAGGTAGGCTACCCAGACTGCCTTGAATTTGCTTTGGAATTTTCATCATCTAGATGAAGTGAAATTCCTCTCACACCCTCCTAAAAAAATAGCCAAATTCTCCAATACAGAGATAAACACACTTCTTTTAAGTGTTTCACGACAGATATTTTCTTATTTTCATCTCTGAATAGCCATTGTTCCTGGTGAAGAAAAAGAGAACGCAAAGGTAAGAACAGACCAGTTGTAGGGATAGTTTTTAAACACCAGGAGACAGGAATGATTTTCTTTTCTTTAGAAAACATACCAAATCCTTTTCAGGGTGCATGCTGAATACTGCATTTTCTTCTGAGTTAAACTGTGGGTTTTCTACTCCAACAATACTTTTGTTCAATATTTCACTGATTTCAGACTGTACCTTTGAAGGAGAAATTGAGGATGTTAGAATTTGAATTCATATTTGTGAGCTTGTGTATGTATGGAAGCACATGGTTGAGAGACACCTTTTCATTTCCCGCCCATAAAAGGTTCTTTGCCATTAAGAGAATAAGTTACACTTATTTATTGTAATATCTGTCATTAGAGGACTTTTAAGAAAAGAGTGTGGAAATTAGAAGCATTTAGGAAAGAAGTAAAATTTTATGAACTATGTTTAAATAATTTCAGAGGCTTTAGTTTTTACATTGTAGAGTAAAGAAGACATCTCTGTCATCCATCATCAAGGCAGAATTCGGTCTTTCACCTGTGGCAGAATTTGGTTGTCTACTCCCATGCAGTTGCTTTCAAAACAAGGACACTGAGTCCAAGCTGATGCCAGGACTTTAGTGAGTGTGTGTTGTGTTTGGTACACTGACTTGCATACTCTGTTCTGCTCACCCTAATTTCTCCAGGTGAAGTCTGTGTCTTTGATGACGACACCAGTTCTACCTTTAGCTGCAAGGCTGGGTCTGTGACTCAGCATTGAGTCTCTCTCTAGAGAGCGATGATCTTGGATTGCTTCTGAGCCAATCTGTGGCACTCAGAATCAGAGCAAAAGACCTTAGTATAACCTACTCAGAATCAGAGCAAAGGACCTTAGTATAACCTATTGTGAGAACAAAGTGTTCTCTCTCTTCCCTTTCCCTTCATTGTCCCCTCCCTCTTCCCCCATCCTGATTTGAGTTTAGAAGGACAAAGATTTGGAGCTCCTTCCAACCATTTTACCAAGATGTAGAATCTGACAGCCCACTGTCCTGGAAAGCAGACCAGGTGTGGCTGAGATTTGTGCCTGATGACCAGAATCATGATCATATGACTCATGTCACCGGAAGTGAGCTGTTCCTAGACTCTTCAGCACCACGAGGTGATAGAGAGTACATTTTCCCCCAGAGCCACTTTGAGTTCTAATTTAAATTTTAGAGTCTCTATTTGCAGACTGTGTGTGTGTGTGTGTGTGTGTGTGTGTGTGTGTGTGTGTGTGTGTGTATTTGCAGTGCCAGGATCAAACCCAAGGCTCTGTTAGGCAAACACTCAACCACTGAGCTACATCTGCCCCAGGTAGCACTTAAATATAAGTGCCTTTTCTTTTGGTCTCATATCCAAAAAGATAGTAGACCATAGCTCACTCCAAATAAATTTTGAGCCTGAAATACATCATCACCTCTGATACATTAAACTCAGCCTCTACTTAACAACTGGCTACAGGTGAGCTTAGAAGATGGGCTGGTACCTTAAACTAGGAGATTTCCTACACATGGACTACAACAACCATACCATGCTGACGTTCTGCAGAGTCTGCATCCGCAGAGCCTGAAATGACTGCAGCTGGTGCTGAAGGACCTGCAGTGAGATTTAACAAAGTGTCAGATAGGACACTTTCAGGTGGCTGAACAGTCTTCAATTGCTATGACTGAAAAAAAAAAAGAAAAAAACCCAACCAAGTACCACATGAGTCGGCTAACTTGTCCTTAGCTGTGCTGCTGACCCTCTAAGCATGCTCATGGAAGTTTCTGTGAGACTAGTGTGGAAGACCCAGTATTGGTTTAGGAAGGGTTTTCACATAATTAAATGAAACAGACTCACTTTCAGTGCTGACTGTGGTTGGATTTGATTTTCTGGTTCTGACACACAGCCATATTCTAAGGAGCAAAATAAAGAACATGCATCATTTCATTCCGAAACTTTAATTCTGCAGCAGCTGCTACAGAAAACACTCTCTTAACCCAGGTAGTGAGATGGCGAGGTGACGAGAAGGTCTGATGCTTACATTATCTTAGCCACACATTGAACCTAAGGAGAGCTCTCACTTTAAGAAGCACCGCCTGAGGGGACAGGGAGATGAGTGAGCCGTAAAAATGCTTGCTCCTCAAACCTGACAGTCTGAGTTTGAGTCTGGAGCTCACATAATGATGGGAGGAGAACACTGACCTTGTCCTCCGACCTCCACAATTGCACCGTGGCATGGGTGGGCACCGCCCTCTACAGTTTATTACTTAAAAATAACGTGTGTGTGTGTGTGTGTGTGTGTGTGTGTGTGTGTGTGTGTCTGTCTGTCTGTGTCTGTCTGTCTGCCTGAGCCAAGATAGGAAGTAATTAACACATGAACAGAAGGCAAAATAATTTCCTTGGGCCAGTTGTAAGCTCTCAAGCCAAAATGTGGATGTGAAGGTCAGAGAACAAATCTGGGAAGCTGGTCCTCTCCTCCCACCCAGGGACTGAACATGGCCGCGAACCCACTGCCTGCCGGGCCATCTCACTAGCCCAAGACGATTTATTTATTTATTTATTTATTTATTTATTTATTTATTTATTTATTTATTTATTTATTGGTTTTTTTGAGACAGGGTTTCTCTGTGTAGCTTTGCGCCTCTCCTGGAGCTCACTTGGTAGCCCAGGCTGGCCTCGAACTCACAGAGATCCGCCTGGCTCTGCCTCCCGAGTGCTGGGATTAAAGGCGTGTGCCACCACTGCCTGGCTGATTTATTTTTTTAACTTAGCATTTTAGCTGTCGGGGAGTCTAACATGCTTGTTTGCTGAAAACAGATTGCAGAAAGAGGAAGACAAGGTGGTTCCGGAGAACGAGGCAGGCAATGGCAGAGGGGTTCTGGATGTGGGATCTAGATGAACTGGTCATTGATTGAGTAGCAGCAGTACGTCCATTGAAACGTGGAGAAGGGAGCTTAGTACGTGTGAAGGGTAAGGATGAGGGGATTTGGCTCTGGTTGTTTCCACCTTTTCATATACTGTGAGATGATGCTGTGAGTTGAGATGGCGTAGGGAGAGAAATGACATAGTTATCATTGTGCCTCAGGGAGGGAGCGTTTGAAAAAGAATTTACTTTGGCAATAAAGCAAGTGCTCCAAATAGCATTAAGATGCTCGGTTTAGTTCATGGTCTGACTCAAAAAAAAGAGTATTTTCTTCAGCAGTGTTCTGATGATTCAGTGCAGGCAGTGAGTAGGCAGGAAATTAAACTCAACTATTTTTAAGGGTAATAACAGAACTTTTTGTTTTTCTTATGAGTTGTTGGGTGTTGTTCCAAAAAAAAGAGGTTTTTAAAATTCAATAATGCTTAAAGAGCCACGTGGAAATTTATGATTCTTGAGTTGGAAAGAGAATGATCAGAGACCCACAGGAGTCAGCCCAGAACCACATTTCAGCATTCACTAAGTCTTTGCTACATGCATGATATTGGGAGGCACTGAAAGGTAGTTGGCCCCACCCTAGAAGAAGCATATTATCTGTTGAGAATGTGAGAAATATTATTTATATCTAGCTTACATTTTCTTTTTCATATTTCAGTGTTGAAATTTTAAAAAAAAAATGACTTAATCATCAATGGGATGACCCTTTTATAATAAAGACAAGGGGGAGTTTATTTCCAAGCCTGCAGAAAATGATGTCACATTCAATATTTGCAAGAAATGTTAAGTGTATGCCTGTGACTAAAGGCAGAGGAGAACAAGTCGATTTTTACAGTGCTACGTAGAATGGTTTTCAGGTGCAAACATTAACTCTGCTGTGACAGGACCAGTGAGGTCTGTAGAAGCCATGTGAGTCAGAGCGCACTCTGCGGTTGTAGAATGTTAGTTGAAGATGTCTTACAGTCGTTTATGCTGTGGAATGTTTGTTTAGTGATGCAAAGATGTGTTGCATTCTTTTATGCTGCATTTGTTTAACTCTGTGAAGCTGTGTTACTTGACCTGTCTAAAGCACCTGATTGGTTTATTAAAGAGCTGAATGTCCAATAGCTAGGCGGGAGAAGAATAGGTGGGGCTGGTAGGCAGAGAGAATAAATAGGAAGAGAAGAGAGAAGAAGAGGTAGGAAAAGAAGGAGAGAAGACCTCAGAGGCTAGCCACTTAGCTACATAGCAAGCCACCAGAGTAAGAAGTAAAGAAAGGAATACAAAAATAGAGAAAGATAAAGCCCAGAGGCAAAGGACAGATGGAATATTTTAAATTAAGAAAGGCTGACTAGAAATAAGCCAAGCTAAGGCTGGATATTTATAAGTAAGAATAAGTCTCTGTGTATTTATTTGGGAGCTGGGTGATGGGCTCCCAAAGAGCAAAGAGTAAACAAACAAACAAAAAAACTATACTTTGCCCTGCAAGTTAGGGTATCAGCTATGGATTCAGGCTTCCTGAACATTGAATCCTGGCTTTATAACATATTGTGATATATAACTCTAATCATGTAACCAATTTGTAGGAGGCACCTTTAGCATGGCATACAGTAAACACTCAAAGGATATGCATCCATGATAACAATTCTAGTCAGGATGGAGGGAGGCTGCTCAGAACCTTCCAGCGCTTCCGTTTTGTTCAGAATAGAACCCCAAATCCTTGCCTGAAGTTACAAAGTTTCTTCTCTTCCATCCCACGGCCACCCTTTCCTGCCACCTTCCCCATTATTCATTCCGCTCTACCCACAGCAGGTACTCCTCAGACATGCCAGCCATGCTTCCCCCATAGGCTCCTGGCTGTTGTCAGTTTTGATGCCTGGAGTGTTCTTTTCTAGAACTTTGCACGATTTGGTCTTTACCTCCTCTGGTCCTTGCTCAGATGGGACCTGCTGAATGGGGCGCTCTTCTGTCACCTTCTCCTTTTAAAACAGAAGACTCTTCACCCACCTATGACACTGCAGATACCTCCCCCTTCCCTTCCCCCATAGGACAGACTGCTCTCTGCTCTCCCACTCACAGATAAGCCGAATTAGGACAGCGACCTTGCATATGTTGTCTGGGGTCCTGTCTTAGTTTCTTTTCTGTCCTACTATAAAATACTCTGACAAAAGAAACTGAGGTGGAGAAGGGTTTATTTCAGCCAAGGGCTCAAGGGTGCAGGCTATTATTTCCAGGGGAGTCACAGTGGGAGGAGCTTGGGACAGCTAGCTGTGGTGGTATTGTGTTCCCCAAAATATTGTGCACGCTAATAAACTTATCTGGGTCGGAGAAGAGAACAGCAACAATATTGAACATAAAGGATAGGCAGTGGTAGCACACGCCTTTAATCCTAGCATTCCAGAGGCAGAAATCCCTCTGGATCTCTGTGAGTTCAAGGCCACATTGGAAACAGCCAGGCATGGTGACTCATGCCTTTAATCCCAGAAAGTGAGCCTTTAATCCCAGGGAATGATGGCAGAAAGCAGGAAGATATATAAGGCGTGAGGACCAGAAACTAGAAGCATTTGGCTGGTTAAGCTTTCAGGCTTTGGAGCAGCACAGTTCAGCTGAGATTCATTCGGGATGAGGACACAGAGGCTTCCAGTCTGAGGAAACAGGATCAGCTGAGAAATTGGCGAGGTGAGGAAGCTGTGGCTTGTTCTGCTTCTCTGATCTTCCAGCATTCACCCCAATACCTGGCTCCAGGTTTGTCTTTATTAATAAGAACTTTTAAGATTCGTGCTACAGTTAGTTGAGTTGTATCCACAGTAAGTGAGCAGAGAACATGGGATGGATGCTCAGCTTCCTTCCTCCATTTATGCTGTCTACAACACGGTCTAGGAATGGTGCCACCCACAAGGGGCAGCTCTTCCTACCTCAATCATCTAAATCCATATGGTCCCCCACAGGCAGGCCCAAGGGTTCATTTCCCAGATGATTCTAGCATCTGTCAAGTTGGTGACTAGCCTTGACAATCACGGATGTGCAACCCCTAGAACAGGGGTAGGCACAGCAGCTACGTGAAAACCCTCGGCAGATGAGCAAATGGATGGAGGTTCAGAATCGGTACACGAGTGCCAGAACCAACATCCTGGTCATGGCTGAAGTTCAAAAGTACCCCTCCGATCCCCATCCCGACGGGTCACAGGTTAGTTATGCTAACTAACTGTTCTTATTTGCACAAGTTATGCTATTGAGTAGCATGGGTCTCGAGGTGTCAGTCCTCATCTGCTGCATTTGAGGTAGACTCAGATTCAGGAGGCTGGATGGCCTATGGACGTCCGGGGATTCTCCTGTCTCCACTGAGCCTGGCTTTTACATGGGTTCTGGGGATTTGAACGCATTCCTTATGCTTGCTCAATAAGAGCTTCGCTCATTTGACCGTCTCCTCAGCCTCTCATGCCCTTGCCGTATGGAGGCAGCTCCCCATCCCTTCTGACCCTTGGTGACCTCAGAGCTAAACACCGGGTCAATTTAATGTCTAAACTGTCTGTGACAGTCTTTTGCTGTATTCCTTTCCTGGTTGCTCAGGCAGGGAAGACTATAGATCTTCATGGCTGGTGACAGAGGAATGCAGTGGGTGCTGATCCTGTCCTCCTCCACGTCCCTCATCTTCTTGAATCAAGTTGATTTCTATCATTTGAGGTGTGGCCTCACTGGCTTCTTCTCTCGGGGTCCCTGTCCAGGCATTGTGAAGGTCCTGGATTGACCAGGGTGCAGAAAGAAACTGTCCCATGATCAGGCTTCTGATCCATCTTTTCTCTCACCTCATTACCATATGCTTCACACATGGAACCCACAACTGGGGTCCTACCCCATGGGGAACCCGCAACTGGGGTCCTACCCCATGGGGAGCCTGCAACTGGGGTCCTACCCCATGGGGAACCCGCAACTGGGGTCCTACCCCATGGGGAGCCTGCAACTGGGGTCCTACCCCATGGGGAGCCCGCAATTGGGGTCCTACCCACTAGCCTAAAATCCACCTTACTCATGAACTCTTGCTCCTTCCCTTGATGTCCCTTTGTGAGAGGGGCGTTGTCACCTTGGGCTTCTTTGAAGGAAGATCTCAACGTCTGTTCTTAGGTTTCTCTGGCTAGTCTACACATTCAATTCTTAGTTTATTGGAAACTGTGGCTATTTGGATTCTTAGATTTTGATAGGAAACTCACGAATCTTCTAAATGTCTGTCCGAAGCTGAAATCAAACCAAACTAAAATAAAACAACAAAACCTCAACTTTTTTCCCTCCACCCAGAGATTTTACCTGGTTCACTGACCCCACTGTCCTTTACCCCCTCAGAGGAATTCAGGATCTTGGATGCTGAAAGGAGAATGGAGTCAACTTCATCCTCTTCCTCAAGATGCTTTTCTGGAACAGAACCCAGCACAGCTTTTGGCGAGGAGCTGGAAGGCAGCCTGGGAAGGTGAGGAAGCACGGAGATTCGGGTGGCCCACACCCTCGGCGGCCACCGGAGGGCGCGCTGGGGTCAGGTAGAGACACCTACTCGGCAAGTAGGCCTGGAGGGCAGGCGGGTGCTTTTTCCACCGTCTGAGCAGAGGATGTAAGGTCGGAAAGATCCGTGCTCCAGACCCACCTGGGAAACCCCAGCGGCTTGGGGATGAAGGGACCCGGGTGTGGCTCCAGTATCCTCCACTTCCCACAGCTTCCCTCTCGAGGACAGCCTCCTGGACCGCTCTTACCGGGGCTCATTTCTGCTGCTTAAGGTCTTCTCTCTATCAACTGCCTTGCCCCAAGCATTCAGCTCTGCCGCTTCAAGCCTCAGCATCCCGTTGCCTAGTAACGGAGGGGCCAGGAAGCCGCGCCCATCCCCACCCTTCTCCGTGAGCTGATACAGAGGACGTGATTGGTCTTCATTTATCAAAGTCCATTGATTTTCCTGTGCGCTTGATAAACCACTTGTAACAGGCGAATGTTGCCCTGGGAAGCAGAGGTTGCTTAACAGACTGGTTGGAAAGCCCGATCTTTCAGTAAAAGTTTTTAATAAGTACATATGACTTATTTTGCAAAATCAATTATTTCAGATAGAATATAGTCATTGAGAACTGGGTAGGAATTGACAGCCACTATGATATAATAATTTATTACCTAAAATAAATTATACATTATTTACTTTTGGGGAACAAAGCATGATAGTTTAATGTTAACTAGCTATAATTTCTTGTTTTCTAAAGCAATGGTCTCTATCAGACTTGGCAATCTTTTTTTTTGCGGCATTGTGGACAATTCTAATAAATTTTAATTTTTCAATCTAGTATGTCTCTTAAACTACTATTGTAAAGAAAATGAATAATATAGTTCATCTACTGCTATGTGTTAATATCCATAATATGGTAACAATAAAATATTACGTGACAACTCTAATTTATGCGCAGTATTTGTGGATGATGATGATAAGTGAAATTAACTGGAGATTTTCATAGGATGACTAAGTCAAAACAGTGGCACTAATGATAGATGCTTACAATTTAATCTGTGCACTAGTCTCAACAGAAACCTACTTTTATTTTAAGATAATGTCTCAATCAATTAATCTATCAGAAAACTCCTGAGTAAGGAAGGCTTATTTTAATTTTAGACATTTATTTTGTACACTTGTGTATAGTGTACACACATGCATGTGTTTGTGTGTGCATGCAGGCATGCACGCACATGTGTGTACATGAGTGTGGAAGTAGGAGGTCTATGTTGTCTGTATTCCTTTATTGGTCTCCACCTTATGTTTTTGAGACAGAGTCTTGCACGGAACCTGGTACTCACAGTCTATACTGGCTGCCAGTGAGCCCCAGGGGTCCTCGATGCACTGGGTTACAGGCATGTGCTCTTGCACCTGTTTTTTTTTTTTTTTTTTTTTTTTTTTTTAAACATGGTACCTGGGCATCAAACTCAGGTCCTCACGCTTGTGTGGTGAGTTCTTCACCAGCTGAGTTATCTCCTCTGCCCCTTCTCTTGAGCTATTAAGAGTGAATTGAGGACTCCACATCCCACTTCTCCTGAACACTTGGGTGTGTATCTTATGAGAGCACTGAAAAGAAGCACAGTACAGCCATTAATATCCAGAGATTAACACTGATGCCTAATCAGCCATAGTCCTCCGACCTCACTGAGGTTCTAGCAATAAAGCCTTGGGTAACTACAGGTCCCAGCCCAAGAGCCTGCATTACATTTAATTGCAGTGATCTGTTCGCTTACTATAGTTCAGCCTGATGAGTTTGGTTTACCTTGAACTTCTATGACCTTAGGATTTTAGGACATTCTAGATCAGTTATTCTGTAAAATCTTTCTGCGTCTTTTGTGGATGTTTTCTAGTGGGTAGATTCAGGTCGTGCACCCTTGTCAGGGTGTCCTGATGGCTGTTTGTCCTCTTGGCGTTCTGTCAGGTGGCACCATCAGTGTGGCGCTCATTTGATGACTTACTAGTCTCCACTGAAGAGATATTTAACCTTTGTTCTTTTTTGACTAAGAAACAGTTTGTTAAAATACTTTGACTTATGTAATACTCCGTTCTTCATAAACTGTTGGTTTGCTAATTTACTGACAATTGTCTGTATGAGTGTTTCTTACATTATTTAGTAGTTAATAATGGATCTTATTATGCTGCTAATATTACTTGTATTATCCCTCATGTTTCCTGTTTTGGATGGTAACAGTTTCTCGATTTAACTCAGCCTCAAATCACACAGAGAGCAAAGTATATTTTGTCAGGATATGATTTCTCTGGCCCAGTACTTGGATCATCCCTCCAACGGTCCTATAAAAAGCCTGACTTTTTATCTTGAAGTTCATTCCTATGAGATAGAACTAAAATCTACATTACCATTTTTTTTTAAAAGCTGAGAGTCACAATACTTCAAAATCTTCAAATTTGCCTTTTAGAAAAAAAAGTTTACTTTTTCCTGTTGACCAACAGCTGCAGGTTCAAGAATTTGGAACCAACTTAAGAACACTGCACAAAAACAGGCTCATCAGATCTATTCTTAGCAATATCTGACCAGACTACAAGACATCTGGGGTTTTCAGCTTCATACGATCTGTTTTTAAACCTGGGATTACAGGGCTATTACTAGGCACACATGGACTCTACAGTAGTGTGACAGTTACCAACTCGCCCTGAGGATATACAATATGATAGTTGTTCCTCAGGCTTGCGTTTGGATGGAGAAGGGAGCCTCATGACATTGACTCAGGAAGTCTTTGGTGGATTACAGAAGTAACTTCTACACCCCAAGGCTTGGCCCAGACGAAAACATCTCTACACCCTGTTCTCATTAAGTTACCGGCAGTATTAATTTCAACCCGACTCTTGTCTATTGAGAGTTGGAATACCATGATTCATGAAGGATAGGAACCGGCTCTGGCTTTTAGGCAGTTGATCACTGCTTTTCAGAGGCCTTGTTTGGAGGAAAGGAAGCTGGGTGAGTTAAGTGGGGCTGACTATAGGAAGTTTGGTATGCTAAGGGGATAGATAGAGAAATACCAAGATCTTAGAGATGAACAGGTGTTGGGGAAAGAGAAGCCGAGTTGATACACTGAGCTGGAAAGATACTAGTAACAATAACAGGTATGGTTTGTGTCAGGGGTGGAGAATGAGGAACGGGAGAGTGTTGAACATATACTACTTTGTCCATTTGGTAAAGATGACGGGGGCCAAAGCATAGTGAAGACACTTTCTCTGTAAGGAGGTACTCAGGTCAGGCAGATTCTGTCTGAAGTTGCCTGTGAGTGAAGCGGTACTGGTCTGTGTGAGTGCACACAGAGGCAAGTCATCCCTGCTCTGGGGAGTCTTTCACTGCCTCCCAGATCTCCACTCCTGTCTCCTTAGTGATAAGCTCCTTTTCACTTTTTAGACACTCATGAAAATCTCCTGCCTCAGTTCACTCCGAAACATCCTCATTAAAATAGCACATTCTGGAAGCACAGGATCTATGAACCAAAGGCTGAGGGGCCCCCAACTGGATCAGGCCCCCTGAATGGGTGAGACAGTCATTTGGCTTGAACTGTTTGGGAGGCAGCTGTGTGTTGGTGCCGGGTCCTGGGCTCGTTGCATGAGTTGGCTGTTTGAATCCTGGGACTTATGCAGGGACACTTGGCTCGGTCTGGGAGGGGGGGAATGGACCTGCCTGGACTGAGTCTAACAGGTTGATCCCGGTCCTCGGGGGAGACCTTGATCTGGAGGAGGTGGGGAAGGGGGGTGGGCTGGGGGGAGGGGGAGGGGGCGAGAGGGGGAGAACAGGGGAATCTGTGGCTATTATGTTGAACTGAATGGTGTTGTAAAATAAAAAAAAAGATAAAAATATAGCACATTCCTCTTGCTATATACATTGGCCATTCATGTGTACATTCAATGGAGCTAATGCATTTTAAAACAGCAAAGTCATGCTCCTTGTTTGACTTCTACCAGGAGCCATGGCATGAACCAGAGGAGGCATTTGTGAATATGGACCAGAAAGAAACGTCTAAACTGAACCAAGAACCTGACCACATTGTCAAGGCCAGCCCAGCCTGGAATGATAAACACAATATCAAATTCAGGTCACTGAATGATGGAGTGAACTAGCAAGGGGGCCCTCCAGCATCACTCAGCCTTCATCTTCCTTTCTGCAGATAAGAACGTTCAAGGCCAGTGGGAGAACCACAGTTAGAATCCAAGTCCCAACCCAGAGTTCTTTCCATGACAACCTCAGTCATCTCATTACTGAAAACCATTGCTTCATATTTTTATTTTTTATACTATTTTCCCTAGCACTTCACCCACAGATGAAATGAACTTTATTATGAAGAGAACAAGCATGGCTTCAGCTTAATAGGGGCCTGAATATAAGGCAACCCAGCAGAAAGGAAGACACTTAGTGAGGCTGAGAATAGAAACCACAGGCTTAAAGGTTTCACAGCAGTAGGGCAGTGACTAAGATAATGTACACGATTAAAGTATACAGGCAGCAGAAGGCCCTTGCTTCCCTTTGTGCCAACAAGGTTATAAAGCACATATACGTGGTTATTGGTGATGCTACTTTCCTTTCTGTTTTCATGTTTGTATTGCTTCACGGTCTTTAATTATAATTTAGTCATCATCAGTGATATAATCCGTGAAATTAAGGTGCTAAAATAATATAACTGTCATCTACATGTAAATGTTTATAGCAACATTAGCTATTAAAAGTCACAAAAAACAAACAAACAAACAAACAAAAAAACAAAAAGCAAGAGCAACCTATAGGACTCCCAAGAGACAGATTATGGGGTAAACCCAATAAGGTATGATTTATACAATGGGGTATTATTTACCTTTTAAAAGGAGTGAAATTTTCTTCCATGCTACAACATAGATGATTTTGGAAACTATGATGTAACGTGAAAGGAGCCAGGACCAAAAAGGCAAATATTGCATGATTCCACTTACAAAGGGGTGTCTGGGGGCTGGCAAGGTGGCTCAGAGGTTAAGAGCACTGGCTGCTCTTCCAGAGGTCATGAGTTCAGTTCCCAGCAACCATATGGTGGCTCACAACCATCTGTAATGAGATCTGGTGCCCTCTTCTGGTGTTCAGGTACATGCAAGCAAGCAGAACATTGTGTATAGATAATAAATAAATAAATCTTTTTTTTTTTTAAAGGGGTGTCTGGAATGTTACATTCACAGGGTCTCAGAGTATAATGGAAGTCGCCAGGCACTCATATGGGTGACTGAGAGTTACTGTGTTTAACATGGACACAGTTTTTGCCTGAGGATGATAATAACATTCTGAAAGTGACTATCTATGATGATTGCTCTACACTGTAAGTGCAGTTGAGGCCATTAAATGAAAAATGATAATTTCTATGTCATGCATACTTTACCACAATAGAAAACAGCAAAAAATTAAAGAAGATTGTCAGCCTAGAATTCTTCACTGATTGAAGTAACATTTCACAAATGACAACGAAGCAAAAAGGTATGGGAATATCCTTCTGCCCCAGAGAGCACAGGGCACTCTGGGGGAAGGCGGAGACATGGCAATCCAGGGCAACAGAATGAGAGACTGACTGCGCAGGTCAGGAAGTAGAGAGCGATGTGTCTCTACGACATGATTTTATTTATGTAAGGTTTCATGAGGAGAAGGAGGGCTTTTCGGCATGATGCTGTGTTCTAGAAGGTTCAGCTGCTTTCGCAACTCAAGTAGCAGCAAGTGGAGCATTACCTGCAAGGAGAGGTGGGCCCAGCAAGGCCGCAGGAACCTTCATGGGCACAGCTGTGCACAGTGCAGGCAGCTGCTTGTGGTGGTTATCTGCAGGTGTGCAGGGTTTAATAAATGGCTGGGATGGACACATCTGGTGAATATACCTGTGGTGGAAACCTATACATACTTTCACTCGTCAACTTGCATTCCTCATAAAATGGTATGGAATGGGAGCTTGGCCTGGTGAAAGTTAGTCCTTAAACTTACACCATAATTTTGTTCTTGCTACAGACATAGACCCCCTGTGTATTTCTTTGCTAGGTGTATAATCAAAAAAATAAAAGAATGGAGGGCAATTCCATATCAAAGTTTCTCTCAGCTACAGGATGGCACTTCTTTGTTTCTCAGTAAGCGTTGCTTGCTTGACTTTCTTTTGAAAAAATGGAGTAATTTTCACTTTAAAATAAATAACTTGTATTTTATATAATATTTAAAAACATTTAATATTATTAATTAATTTATTATTATTATATTGGGAATCAATTATTAATTGGGAATCAATCTACCTCGAGACCCAGCTATACCACTCTTGGGCATATACCCAAGGAATACTCAATCATAACACAAGGACACTTGCTTAACTATGTTCATAGCAGAATTATTTATAATAGCCAGAACCTGGAAACAACCTAGATACCCCTAAACTGAAGAGCGGATAAAGAAAATGTGGTACATATACACAATGGAGTACTACTTAGCAGTAAAAAAACAATGACAGCATGAAATTTGCAGGCAAATGGATGGATCTACAAAATATCCTGAGTGAGGTAATCCAGACTCAGAAAGACAGACATGGTATGTACTCACTCATAAGTGGATATTAGAAGTAAAGCAAAGGATAATCAGACTATAACCCACAGCTCAGAGAAGGTAGGAAATAAGAAGGACCCTAAGAGGGATGCATGGATCGCCCTGGGAATGGGAAACAGAAGATCCTGATGAGTAAACTGGGGATGAGGCAGGGGCCAATATTGGGTAGGGGAGGTGGGAAGAGAACATTCAGGAATGGGATGGTTGAGCTGGGGGAGGGATGGAGTGGGAGAGCAATGAAAGAGATACCATGATAGAGGGAGAAACCTGGTGCTAAGGAAGTTCCCAGGAATCTACAAGGATGACACCAGCTTAGACTAATAGCAATAATGGAAAGGGTGCCTGAGCTGGCCTACCTGGGTAATCAGATTGGTGAATACCCTAACTGTCATCATAGAACCTTCATTCAGTAACTGATGAAGCAGATGCAGAGATCCACAACCATGCACCAGACTGGAGCTCCAGGAGTCCAGTCGAAGAGAGAGAAGAGGGGTTCTATGAGTAGGGGGCATCAAGATCATGATGGGGAAATGTACAGAGACAACCGAACCAAACTAGTGGGAACTCATGACCTTTAGACCAACAGCTGTGGAGCTCCATGGGACTGGACTAGGACCTCTGCATAAGAGAGACAGTTGTGTAGCTTGATCTGCTTAAGAGGTTCCCTGGCAGTGGGATCAGTAGTTCTCTTCCACTGTGTGAGCTTCAGGAGTTTGAACTCAGGTCATCAGGCTTGGCAGCAAGTACCTTGACCCGATGAGTCACCTCAGTGGCCCCTGATTTTATGTTTGATTGTTCATCAAGTAGTCAAATAAAAATGGTTGATAATATTTCCCCAATCTAAAAATAATTATATAAAGTAGCCCCTCTTAAAGATACTTGGTTTTACAAATCACTCACAAGAAACACTCTCATGAGCTTTGAAGAGCTCTGCAGGCCGATGGGACCAGTAAGATGACTGGCCCTGTCTAGCTGCCACCACTTCCTGCTTGTCAGTGAGTGCCCAGTGACTGTTTATTGAAGTGTCCCCTTAGTGATCAGAGACCTAAGAGCATTACTGTGAAACAGCCATGTAGGGCAGGTAAGTGTGTTGATATTTTATTTGTGCTTTGATAGATAAAGCTTGCCTGGAGATCAAGGGGGAAAAGGCCAGCCATTTTAAGTAAACATAGAAGTCAGGCAGTGGTAGTACATGCCCTTAATCCGATCACTTATAAGGCGGGGTCTCTGTGTTGAAGGCCACACTAGGGAACAGAGCCAAGCATGGTCACACATGCCTTTAATCCCAGTATCAACCATAGAGACCTGGAGGTCTATACAGATAGGCAGTGACAAGGAAGTGAGGTAGCTGGGCTAAGAGCCAATGAGAGTGCAGAACAGCAAGCAATAAAGGTGTGGGTAGACAGGAAGTAGCTCGCATTCACATTTGGAAGCTGCAGAGTTGGTGAGGTAAGGTTGGCTGGTGGCTTTCCCTATTTCCCTGATCTTTCTAAGGCTTTCACCCCTATATTTGGCTCTGTGTTTTTTATTTAATAAGACCATTTAGAAGTTCCTCTACAGGTGAGACTCATTTACTTGAAACTTTTTCATCCCTTTATTCTTTCTCAGTGTTCTTTTCTTATTTGAATTAAGGTACAGCATGAATAAAAGAATTTCCCCCCATAATGACAGAATAATAGAGTAATGCTTACAAGAAGCAAGTTCTCTTAGGGCTAAAATCAGGTTGGTTCAAAGGACAACATGCCAAACATCCGTTTGGTGTTTTTTTTTTTTTTTTTTTTTTTTTAAATATTTTTACTATTATTTATTTACATATTTATGTGTGTATGTCTGTATATGTTCCTGTGCCTGTGGTTAGAGGCATTCCCTGGAGCTGGAGTGACAAGCATTTGTGAGCTGCTGGGGATTGAACTTGGGTCCTCTGTGAGAATAAGACATATAGTCATATTTCCAGCCCTCTGGCAAACATTTGTAACTAGAGTTAATAAAGAGACCCAAAGCATCTGCTTACCTCAGGTCTTCTCGGGTTGGGCAGCTGAGAAGCTTTGTCGTGTGTAGAGATGAGCAAGCTGCTAATGGGAGGCACTATTGGGTTTTATGCCCCTGTCCTTAATAGGTGTAAAAATACACATGGATAGTGTCGTTGAGTATTTTGGCTTTCTACAGCTTGTAAATCTAAACCATGTCCAAGTCTTTCTTTCTTTTGTCCCTAAGAGAATATATTCCTCTTTGAGCTAAACCAAAATTGTCTTTTTTTTGGTTGTTCATGACATGAGTTTCTGCATAGAATTTCTGGAGTGAATTCATTACTGAAGGACAAAATACCATATAAGGAGAATATTTCTTTCTCACTCATTTGCTTTAAAACATTCTTGGGGCTGGAGAAATGGCTCAGTGTTTTAAGAGTATTGGCTGCTCTCCTAGAGGAGCCAGGTTTGATTCCCAGGACTCACATGGTGATTGTCAACCATCTGTAACCCTAGTTCCGGGGAATCCAACGCCTTTTCTGGCCTCTGTGGGCACTGTATACACATGTGGTGCACAGACATACATGCAGGCAAATTACCCATACACGTAAAAATAATAAATAAAATGTTCAAGAAAATACTTTAAATAATTCCCTTTAATTTTTATCATTGATTTTTTATGTCTTACCTTATACACTTTAAAATAGTTTTCATATGACATTCATTTCTCTTTATTAATTCTAAATTCAGGTTGAATTGTTTGAAGAATAGTATTTATTCTAAATAATGAATGTGAAGTTTTGGGGCTTATCTCAGAAGCCTTAATCGTATAATCTAAATTATCTAATTTCAGTCAATATCTCTCTGAAATTTCAGATTTTTACAGACACTATCATACATTACTATAATAATAAGTTCCTTATTAAACTTGAGCGTGAGCAATTCACTATGTGCTCCACTGCACTTAAAATATGTGAACTATAATTTAAAGAAATCCACCATCATTTCTGTGTTTATTGACCAATTGATTAATTAAGACAAGGTCTCAATGGGTAGCCCAGGCTAGCCCCCAATCTCAAGATAATCTTTCTGTCTCAGTCCCACATGCTGGGGTTACAGACACATGTCTCCATGCCTCTCTTGGAAAACATCATCTAACATCCAAAACACAGTGTACACTAATGTCTAATGTTTCTTCATGAGCCATCCGATCTTAGTTTATTCTGTGTTAAGTCAAGAATACAATCGTTCCCTGTGCTTCCTTTTCTGGTTCCACAGTGTAAGGCTCACTGACTCACTGAGGAGTGTGAGTATGTAGGGCTCAGTAAGTGGCATGTAGGCACTAAATACTTCTTTGTTGTTGTTTGTGGTTTGAAATAGTGACCGGTGTATCTGGCCCTGAAGGTGTTATGTAGCTGAAGATGACCTTGAACTTCTGAGCCTCCTGATTTTGCCTCCTGAGTGCTAGGATTACAGATGTCCATCCCACACTTGGGTTATTTAAAGTTGAGGATCAACTCTGGGGCTTTGTGTATGGGAGGCAAGTGTTTGGGTGGGAGCTCCACTTCAACTCCTGGCACCCTGGCATCCCTATACCCAAAGAGTCTGGAATGTTCTGGAAGGTCCACCGCAACTCCCCCCCCCTCTTTCCCCAAACCTACCCCTTCAAAGCCCACCAAACACAGCTCCTCCCCCAGAGAGGCTCAAGACCACTCCCACAGGGTATATAAGCTGCATCCCAGAGAACAGACAGGTGGTTCTTCTTCTCTCTCTTCCTGGTCTCCTCTCTGAGGGGCCAGGGAATCGCCTGGAATGCTTTACCCATTAAACCTGGGCTTTTCCACTTCGGTCTGATTTGGTTTAATTTGGACAGCTGCGCTGGCGGAGAGGCCTTCAGGTTGTAAAGACTTATCAGCAAGAACTCCACCAGGTGAGCTGCGGCGTCCCTAGCCTGTAAGTGTGTCTTAGATAAATTCCATTTATTTCTCCTTTGGCGGCCCCATCTTTAACCTCTGGCCTCTGGCCCTGGTCTTGTCAATTCTGATGCTTTTCAAGAGTCTAGAAAGTAAATTCACCTGTATTTCTGTTTGCTCTGTTGCTGGTTTTGGTTTTAATTTTCTCAGCCAGTTACCATTCATCTAACTTCCACACCTTCCAAAACTTTGTTTTCCAGGACACATTCTTAAAAATAACCTTTGAGCAAAAATGAAATGCATTTTACACAATTCACATCCCTAGACCTCAATCAGAACTTATTAGTTTTAATAGCTCTAGAAACAAACATGTTTTATTGCAGAGGTTACAATCACAAATGCCCATGGGAGCCAGGCAGGACTTCTCTGGAGAAGTCAGGGTCAGAGACAGTTAAATGTCTCATTCTGGACACTCTAGGAGGAAGACACATGCTCCAGGTTAGCAAGCAGCAGCTCCAGCTGGTAGGCATGGCTGAGTGACACCAGAAAGGCAGACTCCCTGAGACAGTCATCACCCCATCTCACTGCTTCCCCACCGTGCGACCTTTAAAAGGACAAATTCAGAACTGCTCTAGTGTCCCCAGGGAAGGAAGTAGGTGAGAGGCACAAGTCAAGGGCTCTGCTGTGGGGCTAGCTTAGGTGACTGGGAAGGTGAGTCTTAGCAGGACTTCCATGGCAGACTGCCCAGGCCAGGGGCCAGACAGAGCTCATGTCCCAACTCAAGACTCCTTGGAAGACTGAGCTAAGAGTTTTAGAGATGACAAAGGAGCCAAGGTTAAGGCCTGGGCTGAACTATGTCAAGAGCAAGTTCACAGCAAAGGCTTGGAGATCGGCAGTGGGGACCAGCAAGCCCTAGCAGGGAGGCAGTACCCACCTTCTCCAGGAGGTCTCCCCATAGAGATGTCATCCTGGGATACAGAAGAGGGTGCTGCCAAGTCAGAGAGAGAAACAGTCCTGACGGACCTTAGCTTTCCATTTCACTGAATGTTCATGTGAAAGAGACATCTCACCAAAAGAGCCCAAGCTGAGGGCTGGAGACGTGGCTCATTCGTTAAGAGCACGTGCCATTCTTGCAGAGGACCAGGGTTTAGTTCCTACCTAGCGCCTCCATAGTGGCTCACAAGCTTCCATGACTCCGATTCCAGGGGACCCATCACTTTCTTCTGACCTCCGTAGGCATCAGGCCTGCACGTGGTACACATACATACTTGCAGGCAAAATACTCATGTGCATACAATAAAACAAATACAGATAAAAAGAGCCCGAGCCAAAGCAAAAAAAAAAAAAAAAGTATAATGGGAAACGTACTGAATTGCCTTAAATTAGAAAATTTCAAGGTTCCTTCCATCAGCAGAAACTTAGGGCCCCCCCCCATAAGAAACAGCGGGGGGTAGGGAGTAGGGGTGGGGGGTGATGGTGGGGGGCAGGAAGTACTCCAGTCAGTGAAGAGCTTGCCTATCAAGCGGGATGGCCAACATTTGACCCTCGTCAGCACTCTTATAAAAAGGCAGAGGGGCTGACAGCTGCCCGTGATGGATGCAGATGTCTGGGTAGCTGACTACTCATCCTACCTGAATCAACAAGCCCGGAGTCCCCAGGAGAGATCTTGTCTCAAAACCCAATGTTGATGGCTCCTGAAGAATGACGTGAAGGGTGACCTCTGGCCTCCACAAACATGGTTGCACTTGTCCAGGCCCCCTACCCCATGAACGTATTCCAACCCCTACCATACACACAAAAGACTGAACTATAAAAACTGACGAGGGCACAGATTTCTTAAAATATTTGTTAGTTTCCATGCTAAGAGAGGAGTAGGTCCTCTCGTTGAAATGATGAACCCACTGATTACCACTTCACCGTGAATTAAAAAACATGCTTCACGCATTTATTGAGTTGTGTCATCCAGTGATACAGCTGTTTGCATGTAAAACAGAGAAATCCTGGAAATGTCTTCCTGACAGGCACGTTAGGAAAAACAGACACAGACACCTGCGGGTTTTGTTAGAGTACAAGATTGCTATTTGGCACCACTTACTACAATTATCAAAAGCAGTTTTGGAGGAAAAAAACCACTTGACTCCCCTAAATATCCATGTGTTTACATATCGGACGGTTGTCTAGCAGATGGAACTTGTGGAGTGTAACATTGAAACATTATTGCTTTAAATGTCACCATTGCTGTCCCCAAAGATAAAGAGTTACAAACCATAGGTAATACTTGTTTTTGTCACTAGGTGGGCCTTTGGCTCCCCATTTTTTCCTCCCTCCCTAGACAATAAGATACATGCCTAAAAGCCTTGGCTTCATTTAGATTGGGAGGGGACAGTGTTCCTTCTGTGAAAGCCATCCATATCATCGGCCAGTGTAAATGTGCGTGGGTGCGTGCATGCGTGCATGCGGGTTCTCATTTGCAAAGGGCTTAAGCTTTGGGGTACAGAGTGACGGTGTCGTAGCCTTCTGGGGGTCTCGTACGGGCTCTCGCGTGGGTCTCACAGTACAGCTCCCCCTCCACGAAGAAGTAGCCCTTCTGCTTGAGGTTGAGGTCACAGTCAGCGCACACAAAGCACTCGGGGTGCCGGTACTTATCCCGGGCCTTGACAACGGCACCTCTGTGGGGAGAAGACACAGGTATACAGGTGAGACCAGTCCAGAAAGGGAGAGGATGCTGCCGTGAGCTCGGCCGTTTCCCATCAGGCACTTGGGCAATGGCACAGCTCGGCCTCAGCATCACCTTTCTCTCTGATACTGAGGTGTGAATAGTCTCCAGAGTCTCAGACGCGTAACTTAGAGGAGGTTCCAGTCTGCGTAGGTTCCAGCCTCATGCTCCACCCCCAGTTTCTTTACAAGTGGGAGCCATAATATATGTGGGTACTTGGAGGCAGGCCATGGGCTGCACTGTTGGAAGTCCCCCAGCTGACTTTCTATCCTGGGTCCAGCATCTACTCTACTGAGTAGAGATGGCACACCCACTAGGTGGGTTTACCTTAACCCAGGACTTGGTTTCTTTTCGTTTAGGAGCAATAATTACTTTTGGTGATGCCATACCACCCTCTTTTCTTTCTGACCCCGCCCCTACTTCCTTTCCCTCGGTTCTAACCAAGACCCCCTCGTCTCACTGCTCTCTTAGATAACTAGACACATTTTTGTCTCTACTTGTGCTGGGGGAACCGGATAAAGGGATAGAAGAAGTGGTCACATGAAACACATTTAAGATGGTGTGACTCACTTGAAGAATCTGAATCAGCAAAGGTGACTTTTTCACACATGGGCTTTCTTGACGATGGAAGCTGACTGTATTTTAGAAATTTATATCTTGATATTTGTACAATTGAAATAATTGGTCACGTAATGCATCTTAACTCACAACCCAATGGTCCCTGCATTTGTTTTTCTCCTATACAGAAAAGTAAGTATTCAAAGATTACATATTAATGAAGTTAACTTACAAAGCGGAAGTCACAATTCTCGGAAATTGTTTTCATGTACACGTTTGGGCAGAATCTTTTTTTTTTTCCCCCAAAAAGTATTTCTGAAGGTACAGACTGCTGACTCACATTCGACTCCACTTTAAGGTTATGACTAAGGCACCCTGACCAAATATGCTACAGCATTGTAGATGTTCTATTTTAAGTTACTGAATAGAAATTTAACTTTTTCAAAGTTGCCCTTTTCTACATAAAGGCTTAAAAAGTATAAGACGTGGAAAACTGCCGGCAAGACTCAAAGTGAATTCCCGAGTTGAAAGTGAGACATACACAATGCCGCTCCCACACTTGTCACAGAGTGGCATCCTCGGGGCACCGCCAGCTCCGCCGTGGACTTTCGTAACCGGAGCCTTCACGCTCCTAGTTCCAGCAGGACGATCATCTGAAAAACAAAGTGTTTCCATTTATGGTGGGGAACAGCTGGCTCCGGTTTGCGCTTGGAGTCTATTTTAAAATGTGCACTTTAGCCCAAGGAATTCTGCAGCGGCCTCTGCACCGTGGTTTCAAAAGGGAGCAGGGCCCGTGGGTGCAGGAGAGACTGGGTTCTGAAACAGGCCCCTTTAAAATGAAATGACTTACAAAATCTGCTGTTGGGAACTGTTGCAAGATGCTCGAAGGAGCAAAGGGCACTTTGGGGAAAAAAAAAAAAAACCTATGCCATAAAATGTACCATCCCAGTGACTGTTAAGAACGTAGTTCACCTGCTGCATATCACTGTATATTTGTCACGTTTTCGTCATCTGCAGACAGAAACTGGAGACTGTGTAAACCCTAAATAGGAAGTGTTCTTCCCCTCCCTTTCAACCCTAGAAACCTCTTCTCCCCTTTCTGCCTATAAATTGGTCTGTTCTAGATGTCTCATAGAAACAGAACCAGCAAGATCTTTCCTTTTATGTCCGGTTTCTTTCACCTATCATAATGCTTTCAAGGTTCATCCATAGTCTCCCATCGGTCAGAATTTCATGCCTTTTAAAGGTGGGGTAACATCGTGTCCCAGGTATGTTATCACATTTTGTTTACCCACTTGAGTCTCAACGGGTATTTGAATGTTTTCATCCATTTGGTCCTTGCAAATAACTGGAATACCATCGTACAAGTGTGTGTTTTCATTTCTGCTTTGAGATGTCTGTCTAGGCACAGAATTCCTGGGTCATTTCTTGTTTTTTATTTATTTATTATTTATTTTTTATTTTATTTTTCTTTTTTTCAAGACAGGGTTTCTCTGTGTAATTTTGGTACCTGTCCTGGATCTTGCTCTGTAGCCCAGGCTGGCCTCGAACTCACGGAGATCCGCCTGGCTCTGACTCCCGAGTGCTGGGATTAAAGGCGTGCGCCACCGCCGCCTGGCTCTGGGTCCTTTCTTAATGAACTTTCTAAGGAGCAACTGTCCTGCATACCACCGTGGTTGCATCATTCACATCCACATTATCAATGCACCCGTTCGCCATTATTTCTAGAACCCCACCAACACTTAATTCCCATTTTCCTACCCATCCCAAGGAGGCATTTTTGCCTTTGTGTGACTCTTAGAGGGCAGTATATATCTTTTGGGGGACAAAAAGCATGGGCTAAAGTACAAGCCACAGGTCAACAGAAGTTGGTGAGAGGTCAGCTCTCCTGCGTACTGGTTGTGTGACCGTATCCTAGTCCACTTTTCTTATGCCTGTTTCTTACTTCTCAACTGGGGCAAATGACAGTTTCTACCTTCCCGAGTTATTGTGGAAACTTAGTAGTACTATATACAAGGTGCTTTGCCCAGACTGAGGACCACAGCAGATTTCATTTCATGCTTTTTTTGTTTCCTCCCAGTTTTTTTCAAGACAGGGTTTCTTCGTGTAGCCCTGCTGTTCTGGAAAATTTTCCTAACATTAATTCTTGTTTGTTTGTTTGTTTGGAAACAGGGTTTCTCTTTGTAGCCCTCCTGTCCTGGAACTCACTCTGTAGACCAGACGGGCCTCGAACTCAGAGATTCACCTGCCTCTGCTTCTTGATTAAAGGTATGCACCACCCACAGCCCGGCCATTTTTTTTTTTTTTTTTTTTTTTGCCTCAAGGTTGATAATATTCTAAGGAGTTGTGGGGGAAGAGGCTGAGAAATCTTATAATATCCATTGAGAACTAAATCTTCTGATTAATAAGCTTTGCTGGCCCTTGACTACTATGGGTAGAATTTGGTTTTGGTGTTTTTTGTTTGAATGAGTAGTTTCATTTTATGAATACCTGGACATGTCCAGAAAGTTCTTTCTCTAACTCCTTCTGAGCAAAGACTCACTTGGATACTGACTAAAACCAGTATCCAGACATCCATTCCCTGTTGCTCAATTCTTCTCCTCCTCCACCCATCCAAGGGCCTCTACATATACGTCAGTAGACACTGGCAGAGACTCACCAGACCCGTCGTTCACTAGTTCCTGGAGCACCCTGAAGGAGCCTGACTGGCGGGGAGGAGTTGGCTCGTCCCGATTGTCATGGAGCATGCGGTACACATCTGAATGAGGGGGTACCGAGGCCGTGGGTTCACTGAAACACAAATGCAGTCGGTGATGCATCATCCGGAGCCCCGTGAGGAGGCAACAGGACAAGTATCATCCTCTGTGCTGAGCAGGGGTGACTCTCAAGTGAATCTCTATGCAAGAAATACCACGGGAATTCACATCGGTTATCTCTGTCAGGACACGGTCGTTTAAAAAACAAGACCTGTGTCTGATGGCCATATAATTATAGATGTGAACAAAATAGCACCCCCCCCCCTTTTCAGAAAAAAAAAAAGACAGCAGGCACAATACAGGAGTGAGCTCATTTTGGTTTTTCTCACTCATAGAAGTTTAAATATTCCCCTTTTTGATAGAAAACTAAATTTCTTATGACTTATCAGTTGATGAAATTCACCCAACAGAGTTTCAAACAACACAATGCAGAAACTTCCATCAATGTTTGCTAAACTGACTGTTCTATTTTTAATAGTCACATTAATAATGAGAGCAATTTTATTTACTATGCTTTCAGTAAATACATTAATAATGAACAATTAAAAATATTATCAGCCGGGCGTTGGTGGCGCACGCCTTTAATCCCAGCACTCGGGAGGCAGAGCCAGGCGGATCTCTGTGAGTTCGAGGCCAGCCTGGGCTACCAAGTGAGCTCCAGGAAAGGCGCAAAGCTACACAGAGAAACCCTGTCTCGGAAAAAAAAAATAAAAAAAAAAAAAAATAAAAATATTATCATAATATTACTTGTTAGGCACTAAATACTTTGTTATTGAATTGTATCATCTAGAAATTTATCTGCGTATCTTTTAGTCACCTGTTATATTTTAAAATAATCATACGTATATATATTTCTTTACAAAATGACTTTGGGATGAACTCACTGAATAAACCCTGAGACAACTCTGAGATATTGCTACATAACATTCTCAAGTATCACAGTAATTTATAGAAAGTGATTTTACAATACCAAAAGAAGCAGTGTGATTTTATTCCATAATAAATCTTTTTAATTGGAAAAGCTTGGTGGCAAAGGTACTTGGAACAGACATTAATAACAAAGAAGAAACTAGTCAAAATAAAGACTGACTGGAATTGAATATCTTCACTAACAGCTTGAAGCATTTGCTTATAAGAACTTAATGAAATGCAAACATTTTAAACGGCAAAACAATCCTTTCCACCTCAATTAGAGAAAGAGAAAGGATCATCTCATAACAGTGTTTGGACTCTCTCAATCCCCGCCTCCCATCTTTTTACTTACAAAAGACAGATGTACGTTCACAAGCCACTGCTGAGAATACTAAATCAGGCATTTATAAAGCACATCGCAGCTTTCAAAAGACATCCATTTGGCCTTTATGTGATTTCATTTTATTTCGATCTGCCCTATTATCTACATAGTGAAGTTTCAACACCAGGCTTAAATGTTTGCAATACATTTTTTTTCTTTTTCCTTTGAAGCTTTCCCATAGCTTTCTTCCCACCAAGACAACGCTAGAAGACCCCATCAAAGTAGACATCACCCATGCGTTTAGTCAACATGCCCATAGGTTCAGAAAGACTCATATTACCTCATCGAGGGTGTCTCCCCTAGAGCTGTGGAAACCTGACCCTGAAGTGTTTCCATGATATTGTCATCTGAGTACAACTGCATAGGTGTGTTAAACTGAGCGTGCACAATCTTCACACCGGGAAGTTCCATTTCCAAAGGAATGTTAGGGGCCATCTTAGCCGCAACCTTTAAGTCCCCCGGGCAGATGGTACTAACGGTACTGACAGAAGAAGGCGTGCTGCGTCCACTGCCACCGTCAATACCAGAAGGCGTGCTGCAGCCGCTGTGTTAATGTCGGGGTTACACAGAGAGGACACAGGAACCGGAAGAACACAGAGGACAAACACAGACAGGGGAGAAGGAATTGGGGGCAGAAGAGGTGATCGCATCAGTCTAAAGTGTGTCTAAAAGGGACGATGAAAAACATTCACACTCGAAAAACTTGGACAAAGTCAAAAGTTGCTGGTGATATTGCATTTGTTGGCTTGATTCTGTCAGGTTGAAGGTTAACATGTAGAAAGGGTCCATAAAGCAGGTAGACAACAAATGTCTTTCCTCCTTTAAAAAAAATAGGTCAAATAATTTGGTTTCTGACAGTATCACAGGTAAATGGTGGAGGGACATTAGCTAGATAATCCTTTCATGTCTCTCAGTTTTATAATTAGAGTATAAAGAGTGGTATTTCACACATAATACCACTATATAGCATGAAGATTTAGGCTGAACATTTCAAAACAAGCATACTTCAATCAGAGAGGCAAGCCTTGACTGAATAGTAATTGGCAACTTGTGGGTAAGGCTAACTAAAGATTGTATTTTTGAGCTATATTATCAGTACTTTGCCATTTCAATACATCATCTTATTGTTCACTGATTCTGTTAAGAATATTCTTTTTTTTTTTTTTTAAAGCTGTTCTGTAACTTCGTACAGGAACTAGAAACAGTCAATAAATGCCCATCACCTTGCAGTTGATGATTATGGAACAAGTAGGTCATCTCTGATTATCTGGATGCTACCCCAGGCTAAGGTTTGTTTCCTTCACACAGAGGTGTTTCATGCAAGATTGTGGACACACACACACACACACACACACACATATTTCCATGCATATTTTTTATTTCCTTTTAAGGATAAGAATTAGGGACTTTCAAAATATTATAGAGGTTGGTCATCCTAGTCAAGGACAAGGGCAATTTGGTATGCTTTATGAAACTGAACTGGCAACCAGCCACAACGGACATGCATCTGTTAATTAATTAGTAATAATTAACTTGGTACTGGGAATTGAACCTAGGGTCTCAGGCATGCTAAGTAATCAATCACCGAGCTATATGGAGCTATTAACATAAGCCTCTGTTATGATTGCCTGTTAGTGTTGCCGTGAACCCGAGACACATACATGTATGTGATGTGATTGTCTTAAAGTCAGTGATCTCAGCTGTGATATATGGGGCCCCACCTTTACAGTTACTTTAAAAGGCTACTGTTGTTAACTACAGCCCCATGTAGACACTAAACCCAAAAAGGATGCTGGGCACTGATTTTCTTTTTTTAAATCAATGTTGTAGCCTGGTTAGTTTGGACAATACTGTCAGTAAATAAGTTAATTATTTTTTAGGGTCTTGTGTTGCACAATCCAACTTCCTACACCATCCCTTTCACTCCTGCCTGTTGAGAATTTGTTTAAATTTTAGCCAGGTCATTAGTTAAGTCATATACCAAAATGCTATGTGGCCTTATTCACCACTTTTTTTTTTTTTTTTGGCTCAGCACCAATTCCTAAAATTGACTTTAATTGCTAAAAAAAAAAAAAAAAAAAGGAAATTTTCTCTTGTAGAGCAGTTTGGTCAGGATTAAATGAGTTGATGTAAGTGTAATGAGGTTCAGGAACTTGAAAAATGGGAGTTTGAGACAGTGAGTTAAATCTTGAGGGACCAACATAACAGACCCATTCAGGAAAGATTTAGAACTTCTCTGGCTTCCTGTGCATCAGGCTGGATGCTGGGTAAGCTATCGTCAATGTGAACTCACAGATATCCTTTATTTTGAGGTGTAATCAGCATTTTTTCTGCTATTAGGGATCGTATATTGATATATATGTGCATATGGTTTTAATTTGTCAAAGATGTGTCTTCTATTTCTCCTTCCTTTATCATTGAATTGGGGTCCCGTGACTAATAAATTAGGGGCCTGTGCCTACTAAATGGAGGAAATGATGTAACATCAACAAGAGTGACCTTTTATAAATATCCAAGACAATGTTAAAAGAGTTCCTGTGTTGATTTCAATAAAATTGTTCTCAGGGACTCTAGGCACTGTGGAATATCCTCATGAGCCCAGGGACTTATCCTTAATGACCTGGAATGCAGATACTAGTTTGATCTCTTGAGATTGTCTTAGTAATGTGGCAGCATCACCTGTAAAGAGGACGGTGACCTCAAATACTTTACAACCCAGGTGGTTTTTTTTTTTTTTTTTTTTTTTTTTTTTTTTTTTTTTTTTTAACAGACAACCAACTTCCCTCAGACTGTGTTCAGACTTTCAGCAGGGAGGGCAGATTTCTAGTTGTAACTTGCTTAAAGCTACCCAGAAACATTTCATTTTTACATCCAGATCCATAAAAGTATCTTGTGCATATTGTAAGTTATCACTTTGACTTAAAAATGTCACATATTTTGATATAAAGATGCCGGTGCTTTAAACGGCTTCGACTGGGATGAAGTCATCAAACTCAGCCAGAGCTAGGACGGAAACACTATGCACATTGACACCTAAATCCACTGCACCTGTTTTACTTCAGATTAAACAGGTTTTTCATTCACAGTGCAGTAGTAGCTTGGTATGTAGCCTCGCAAAATTGTACCTTGTGGACAAATCACTGGATCACTGGGAGAGAGGAAAAAGTTCCAAGGGTAGAGTAAATAGTGAGGGGACAGAGGAAGAAAGGAAGAATGGAGAGTCATTTCTACTAGTCTTTAGAATCTGTACACAGGTACCTGTTATTTATTTATGTATCTATTTTTAGAGGATTCCTTTCTTCTAAATTCTGTGGTATTAAGAGGGATCTGCAAGTGGCAAGCTTGTAAATGGTTTGTCCTTGTTGCCACGTTAAAGTTAAGATGAAAACATAGAAGAATGCCCCTCTGACTTACTTTGAATTTTGTACAATCAAATGTGTCCTAGGTCTTTACTCAATATATTTAGCTATATATTGGATCTATCTATCTATCTATCTATCTATCTATCTATCTATCTATCTATCTATCTATCTATCTATCTATCTATCCATCTATCTATCTAATAGTAAAATAGCATTTTTAACTCCCCCCCCCCAAGACAGGGTTTCTTTGTGTAGTCCTGGCTGTCCTAGAACTCGCTCTGTAGACCAGGTTGGCCTTGAACTCACAGAAATCCACCTGCCTCTGCCTCCCGAGTTCTGGGATTAAAAGCGTGTGCCACCACTGCCCTGAACATTTTTAACTTTTAATATGGTGTGTTATGTGACTGAAGGTGGAGTGTCGTAGGGGTAGCATTGGGAAAAAGGGGGAAAAAGGAGGAAAAGGAATGGGTACAAGGTAACAAAGAGGATGGTGTAGAGCTGAAAGGTGGAGAGGGGAAAGCAGCTAGCACTGAGCACTCTTAGGATTTTAATCCTTTATCCAATGAGCATGTGGTGAGCATACACTGTTTGTTATGTTCCAGGCTCATTTCTAGGTTCTGTGGAGAAAACGTGGAGCCAGTCCCACAAAGACACTTCATGTGGCACCGCAGCTTTCTTAGCCTCTTCCTCCCACATTTCTTTCTGTGTCTGACATTATGAAAACTGTGTGGTTTATTTGGAGACTATCTTCTGGCCCTTCTTGTAGCTTATTGAAGGGTCTACACTTCAAAGTCATATATTATGTAAGGATTTACTAGTCACAGGAGTTAAGTCCCTACAGGGTCAGCCACATAATTATAAAATGGACCAGTTAACAGGTACTTAACAGTGATGAGCATTTCAATAAGCTGGCATGTAAAGGTATTTAATTAACTCCCACATATAGTGAACAGTGGGAGGGCAAAATAGATTACGCCTATGGTATGAGTTCACCTATGGGCTACCAGTTTGGGGCACCTGATGTAAACCATTATGCAGCATTTCTAACCCATTAGGATCCACCTGGTCTGATCAACAGTGTCCTTGGGTTAACTAACTGAAGGTCAGAGTGATGGGTTTGAGGTTTCCTGAAGTTGCGATTTTGGTATTCCTTTCAGCTGAAGTTCAGGTTCAACTTTCAGAGGAGATTCTGGAAAAGACTGTGTAGCTACAGTCACTTCTCTGACTGACAGGTAAGGACTTGAGGTTTTGTTCGTCATTGTTAATATGGTTTATACAACGTATTCCGTAAGAGTCAGCAATACTTACAGTAACTGCTTTCCTTCTCTCAAATTATAATGATTTTCACCAGATAGAAACTTTCTGTCTCAAGGAGCCTTTCTTCCTTTGCAAGGATCCATATGCATGAATATATATAAGGGCCAAAATGGTGGGTTTGAAGAAGCAAGGAGAAGCAGGCACTGAGGTGGATGGCTGGAGTCTGCCAATCACTTGAAGCAATCCTGGCTTCTACTTGCTACTACCTGGGGCTGGGTTTGTTTGTGTGTTTGTTTGTTTGTTTCTGCAGGCTAGGCTTTCCTGACGTGGGACAGGGTACATCTGCCTGTCTCAAAGGTCACTGTGTTCTGGATGGGATCTGCAGAGCTTCTGGGGCACTAGTTATAAATACACATGGTGATCACATAAAATCTCACAGCTCTGCCAGCTGGTCAATATTTACCCTCAGTAACGGATGCTATCTGGCTAGTGTTCGCTGCTAAGTGAGTTGCTTCTTTTCTCTTCTGAAATAAGCTTTGTAAGGAAAAGTCACTTCAGGCACCTAGAAGTTACTTTTCTGGGTGATTAGTAAGGATTGAGTAAAGCAACATGCTCTTCAAACTTCACAATCTCAGAATTGATGACCTGGTTCGGCCTGGAATTATGAAAGGTTTGGGCCGAATATTGTGCTTGTGTTCAAAGTAGTTCACATCCTGTAAAAAACAAAGGGTTAAAGAAAAATCCCTCAGTGGTGGCTTGCTCTTTTGAGGCTAAAAGTAAATCCATGAGAATTCTGTGGAGAGGATGATTTACCACTGAATATTGACATGACTAAGAAGGGTGATGATGGAACCAGAGACTCCCTTTCTTTCCCTTTTCTTTTCTTTTCTTTTTTTTAAAGCTTCATAGCTACTAAACATTCAGGAACTGGCTGACCGGCTCCAGAACAATTAGAGCCAAGTTCTAGATGCTTCTCTTTAAAAACAAAAGTGCAGTAGTACCTTCTAGAAAGGAAAGGAGGAAACGGCAAGAGCTGGGCGTCAGGAAAGGAAGCACATCATGAAGAACACTGGCCAGAACTGAGCTTCAGTACTTACTTTTGAGGTGAACTGGGGATGAGACCCCGCAGCTGTCCATGCAGTGCGTCTTGGATATTGCTAGTTGAATAGAGCCCAATTGGTGAGTTATAGGAAGCGCTCACTACCTGTCTTTTGTCATCAATATTTGCAGCTGCAACGAAAGGCTGGGCCCTTCTGTTGTGTGCGGTACCAATGGGTTTGAATTCCTGTACATGGCAGACAAAACACACAGAGCCACAGAACGCACAACAAAGCAGTTAATGAACAAACCCGTCAGCAACGCTGTTGTTAATTAAGGCATCATTACCTGCTATAGGATTAGCGAAATGGTTAGGAGAGGAATTAGGGTCCATCTTTCTCTCATGTCTCTGTAATTTACACATGCTACATTCATCGACCAAATTCTAGATGCAATGGACCAGACCTCATCTGATATCTCAAAATTCAAGCACTGTCTGGCCTTCTCTTCTTCTGGCTTCCTCTACTTCTTTTATGAAACTCAAAAACAGTGTATTATGAGAAGATTTTTAGTTTAGAAAAAAAATTTGCCAGATTTAATATTCTCTCCAGCTGAGGTTACATGTGTTTTCTTCTCTATAAATACACTCTTGCTTTTGTGGTACTGGTGACAGAACCCAGGGTCCAGCACGCCTCAGGAAAGCCTGCTACCACCAGGCTTAATGAATTTCCCCCCAAGTGAGAGAATAAAAAATCAGCAGGCAAATGAGCAGTTGTGAATAACTACAGTGAATCATTTAAACTTATTTAGGCACAGATTCTTATTTTGCTTTTAAAAATATTCACAATGACAAGACCCAATTAATCATCATTTACAATCAACAAGGCCCAATCATTAATTTGAGTGCGGCTGTACTTTTAAAAAAGCAAGAAGAATGAGAAGAACTTATGAAAGTAGGAACATACAAATAGAATTCCTTTCTTTTATTGTGATAATGACACATGTATGTTTAAAGAATGGTTGTCCCTTTTTTGAGGGACAAATGAAAGGAATCTAGAGATGTGATATCAACCTCTCTCTCTCTCTCTCTCTCTCTCTCTCTATATATATATATATATATATATATATATATATATAATTAAAATCAGATTTTTCACTCTGTTGCTCAAAGAATAGGACCACACAGCAGTGTCTCAAGCCTTGAGTTTGAAACATGCCCGAATGAACAACCTATGTGTAGGAATAATATTTTCTAGTTTTGAATACATGGATAGTTTTTTTTTAAATTTATTTGTTTATTATGTAAACAGTGTTCTGCCTATATGTATGCCTGCACACCATAAGAGGGCACCAAATCTCATCAAAGATGGTTGTGAGCCACCATGTGGTTGCTGGGAATTGAACTCAAGACCACTGGAAGAACAGCTAGTGCTCTTAACCTCTGAGCCATCTCTCCAGCCCATGGATAGTTTTTGAAGCTGTTCACTTTTGTCTTAGAAGCACCAAACGAAACTGGTAGGGATGCTAAAATACTCATGAGACTGTGCTCTGTACAAATGAGTCTACTCAGCAGAAGTAGCTACACCCATCTTTATAGTCTTCATTTCTTCTATGAATATGCAGTCAGTGTTGCACATAGATTTGAAATAATGCATAATTATTTGAAATGTTTCCCCAAATAGGCCTGTTGACCATGTTAAAACTGACCATGTTAAAAATTAGTTATGACTGTGCAAATGGGCACAGCTTCAATTACTAGCTACTGAGTCATTTTTCCATCTGTCCCCAATGTCATGAGACCTGAGAATCTCTGATGATATGAAGGACAGGTTCTTTGACCCCTCAAGCTTGGACACATGTATCAACAGTTTCCTGAAGCTCAAAAGGTTTAAGTTGAATACAGCTTAGCCTATGATTGTACAGTGTTATTAGACTGACTAATACCTTGTTCATATACCTTTTTTCACCTACGAGAATAGCTCGATGCTGAGGTACTGGCTGGATGACATTATTCTTGCTGCCACTTGGTAGAAAAAGTATTGGAACCACCAAACATAGTGTTAGAAATGTCCCAGCATTGAGTCACATAACACATAAAACTGTGTGCAAACATTTACATAGTTGTGCAGTCCCAGGGTGATGAGCTGATTTTTAATTTGGATTGGCTGTGTTTTGTCATTACCATTTTGATTAACCATTATCATGGTTTGAAAAAGTGTGCTGGAAATAATTGTAAGTAATGACAATACTCATGGCTTGAGCCTTTGTAACTCTTTTTGATAAGAAGAAGACAGAGGCTAATCGCCCAATTTAGTTTTGATGGATTATAAATCTTCCATGCTAATTATAGAGTAAGTCAGTCAGGATAACAAGCCATTCAAGCTTTGTTGATTTTTTTTTTTTTTTCTCAGAACGGAAGTATGAAATGTCTTAAAAATCTTGGTGAATAGTGCGGCATTTACAATAATTAATTTACTATGATGGCTTGATTGGGGAAGAAAGTATCTGCCTTCAGTTGTCATTTTGTAAGCCTTCAGATAATGAATAAGCATGGATGGTGATTGTCCTACAAAGCGACCAGCTCATCTGAAGGCATTTGTACATTCAGAATCCCCAGTAGGGCTTCCAATGGCAGTACATCGCTAGCCAGCTCCAAGATTTTCCTTTGTGACTTTCAGTTTTGGTTTCTCTTTGTCTCTCTGTCTTTCTCTGTCTCTCTTTCTCACATTAGAAATGTATGATTGGTTAACAGACAAATCCTCTTACATTCCCCTCACATCATAAAAGGAGGTCTTTCTAACCCAGGCTTAAAACATTCTTGTTTAGGCTTTGCAAAGCGTTAGTTTATGGGCTTCTAGAGTGGTTCCCCAAAGCACAATGAAGTGTAGACACCAAAGTTAAACAAGAGATTTAACAATGGCACAGAGAGGCAGCATTCTGTCCAAGTCTTACATCATTGTTGATGGTCAAACAGAATCAAAAGACAAAGCCAATTAGGTGCCTGCTAGTCCACTTTAATTACTTTCTTTTTTTCCTTTTCTTGGAAAAGCACATGCAACACAAAATTTTTATATAGCAGTTTCTCTATTCCTGCGTTTGTGTTTATTCCACCCAGAGAAAGCCATCAAATAATTCTTACCTTAACAAAAAGTAGTCATTCAAATTAATTCTCAATTTTAAAATAAGGTTTTTAGATGTTAGGGGCTTATGTTGAAGGAGTGAAATGTTAAAACAGTTGGGGTGAAAGATGTGCATCTGATGGAATGCCACCGATACCAGAAAAATGGGGTTCTTGGCAGTAGCCCCCCAAGTCCTAGAAATGACTCAGACAAGGACAACACTCAAAGTCAGTTCACCCAACATCTTACTTGATGACGTTGCTCATAGATAAAGGGTCAAGGCCATTACCGTCTTCATCGGAAGCAGGGGGTCTGACTCATACACTTCCTTTCTCTCATTTACCTACCATTTTTCTAAATCTTTCATATGAAAACTGCAGGGAAGCAAGAAACCCATGATGCAAAACGAGCAAATATTTGATCAAGTCAAAGTGAGGCAATGGATTTGTCTGTATCTTCGCGCCTGGGTTTGATGAAGCTATCCACTCATGCCCACCCTTCAAATGGAAAACAAAGCCACACTTGAAACGGCCATTTTCCTCTAGTGATGGGCTTCACGTGTTTACTCCCCATTAGAGGAACTCCAGGGGAAACGTGTACGAGAGCTCCCTTTGTTTAGCTCCTTCCAGTTACCAAAACATTGGAGATTGAAGTTAGTTTTAGGAAAACAAGCTGGCTGCACATGTAAGTACCTCTTTAATAGGAAGACACAGTACTTTACAAAGACATGGGCATAATGTTCTTCCTGCTTAGATAAGAGCCTTTGTTTGTTTGTTTCTAAAAAGTATCTATTTTTGCTAAGATAGGTACATCATATCTTTGAGTTGTCGGGCTGATGTTAAGCAGGAATGAAAGTAACAGTTTGCTTTGAGAAAGGAAGCTTTGAAGAAGGACTAACAACACGCCCATCTAGAGCGATGTGTTGTTTAGAAAAATGTCAAGAGTCCGCTCACAGACCGCCAGACTCAAGGATTCATTCAGTTGCTGGAAACAGACCTGAACAAGTTCTAAGGTCCTTTAGAAGCATAAGACTCAAACCTGAATCTATAAAACAAAACTTCTCTATTTAGTGATAGCATGGAAAGATGAAAAAAAAATCTAGCCATTAAAATTTTATATCAACTGTTATAATTGTGTAAGAAAAAGTCCCCCAAGTCTAAACTTAGAGGGAAAAAAAAACTATATATATATTTATCAACATGCTATTATTTGGCTGTGGTCTTAGATACTGGTACACAGTGTTTCACTTTCAGTGAGTAGATAGTATGTTTAAAATCAGAAAGAATATTTTGTCCCATACCAAAGGTCACAATACTTACTATAACAATTTGACTTGGGTTGAGAAACAAGAACTCAATTTCTATTGTTGGTTGGCATTTTGCCATTCACCTGCGGTAGCATTGTAGTAGGCTGATGCCCTTTGTCTCCCCAACTGACACATCTCTGCTTCCAGAAAAGTGCTCTACTTACCCAGTTCTCAGTAAGGGGGAAAAGTAAATCTTTCCGTAAGGCAGTGTATTACTTAAACATTAGTATTTTTCTCCAAATGCAAAGATCGCAAATCTGTCCGAAGAAAAGCTCTCTCTGTGCTGTAACCAGGACTGTCAGATGGCTGAGCTGCACTGAAATTCAGCTGCTTTGCGCACCAAATGCCTGTGCCATGTGAACTAGTCATGTTGCGATCTGGCTGAAAAGCGGCACAAGGGGAAACCCTTTGATGATTAGGAGAGCTGAACTTGTTCTTATCTCTGAGCCCCTCAAAGGCTGGCTTCTTGGAGAGGGAGCCAGTAAGGAGTAGGCATGACTCAAATGAATGGAATTTTAAGAGGCGCCATCTGAGTGCCTGCTACAGTTGTTAACCTAATCCTCACCTTTTTCACTTAAAAAAAGAAAGAAAGAAACTCATTTCCTTTCATTTCCTTTTCCTTATTTGAAGATTTTAAAATAAACAAATAAATAAAAAAGTATAATCTAACCCTTAAGTTCAGGATATCCGAGCTAATAAAATGGTTAACAGGCAGGAATATTTAAAATTAGAATGATGCCTTAGAAGCTAATTCTTGGGAAAATGATAGTTATATTTTTATGCATACAGACTTGCAAGAGAGATCTCTTTTCTCACTCCAGCTCAGGAATTACCATCGACTCTAAATTCTTTTTTTTTTTTTTTTTTTTTTTTTGAGGGCACCAGATCTCACTACAGATGATTGTGAGCCACCATGTAGTTGCTGGGAATTGAACTCAGGACCTTTGGAAGAACAAGCAGTGCTCTTAACCTCTGAGCCATCTCTCCAGCCCCTCCAACTCTAAATTCTTAAGAGATGGTAGCAAAGCGCAGACTCCCATCATGACTTAAGTACATCTTGCTTTAGTAAATCCTTACTAGGGTAGGAATGGCCATTGTGATGAAGTATCACCCAGGGTTTGACCCACTGATTAAACCTGTTTAGTTCCCCCAGCCCTTACATCTCATATTGGTGAGTTAGAGCTTTAAAAACAAGGATACATCTGGAACAGGGAAGTCATTTGCAAAAGGGTGCATGCAATACAGTGACTGATGTGTGCTGTGAGTGGACGACAAAGAAATGGGAATTTCACCCAATGCACTCTAGAGACTCCAAGTCTGGACAGTCAACAGATGTGTGCACAAGGGCCACACAGGTCTCCGTTTTCACTTCTGTTGCCTCTAAATGACGAACTGGTATGTGTGGGAAGTAAGTCAGTGTGTGCATTACTACAAAGGACTATGTATACATGACAGAGATGTGTCTAGAATGCTGTGTTTCATCTCACCTCTCCTTGTATCAAATGAAGTGCTCATTGGAGATACTGCCAGTCACCAATGTAAAGGACCCTCCCATGCCAGGGTGAGCCACCAATGGCTTTTAGAAGTTTTTGCTATGTTAACAGGTTGGGCGTCTCTAAACTAAAACCCAGAAATCCAAACTGTTCCGAAAAGAGAAAGATTTTGAGCAATGGTATGTTGTAAGTGGAAAATTCCATGCCTGGTCTCAAGCAATGGGTCCTAACTAAACAGGAGGCCTCATTCCCCTGAGCCTGTGTGTCAAGGTGTGAAAAAAAAAGGCAAAAATAAATTTTGTGTTTAGGTTTGAGTCTCTTCGCTAAAGTATCTCACTGTGTATATGCAAACACTGTAAATTTACCTGAAGCTTCTGGCCCTAAGCAGTTTCAAGGTGGGATCGTCCATCTATATTACCTCTATTACCTCTCCCTTCTTTTTCAGCATTTGCTCACTTACTTTGAAGAATGAAAGGTTTTTTGTTTTTTTTTTTTTTTTTTTTCTGACCTAAATATGCCACTCACCTTCCAAGATCACACAGAACTTAACAGCTGGAGGCAGTAGCCATTCTGAGAACTGGTCCCCAGGACCCATCCTGGTCATTGCTAGGAAATACAGTTTGTCCTCCATCCCTTTACCTCATTAGTCTGCGATGTACTGGGTGATTGCTGCTGGCTACGCCTGGGGAAGTCTCGTGGCTTCCTCATGAAAACAGACACATGGCTCCTGTCTTGAGAATGCTCTGGATCTTGCTTACTTTCCTCGAGGACCCTTCTCTCTCCTTTGGCTCATAATTTTTAGGCACAGACTCTTGACTTCCCTTTTAGTCAAAAGCTAGGTCAAGGATCTTATAAACCCTTCCCTTTAAAGAATACATACTGTGTTTCCTTTTCTGTGTGTGGGCTGGGAGGGGGCCGTATTTTAACTAACATAAAGCTTTGAAGGAGCACGATTTATAAGGACCTTTGCAATAGTCATGAGGAAGGGACTCTTCCTTGTCATACAGTGACAGCGAGGACAGGAAGCCCTTCTGTAAACAGGTGCATACTGTCAAGAAACCCGGGGAGGCTTCTGATCACAGCTTGGGGGTTGACGGGAGAAAACACTTGAGCATAAGAACTCGTACCTGTTAGACTAGCTTCCGGCCTTTGCCTATATTGTCTTATTGAAATCTTTGGGGAGTCTATGAGACACTCGTGCTTATGTTGTGCTAGGTCTATTTTATAAAGAGAAAATGGAGGCTTCCTGGGGCAGGGAGAAAACATGGAGCCGGTGAACCTGCCAAGGAGAAGAGTGCTGAAGCGTGAATTACAAATGTATTCTCAGACAGTCTTCGTTAGGTCTGTAGAAAACCGCACGCTGGAAGTATCTACCATCTTAACGGAAATGCTTGTTTCAAAGGTGATATTAAACACATATCTTTGTATCTCTAAGCCCTGGCAGCTTCTAAGGAGAGGTTGTAAAACCCTGTTCTTAATTAGAGTTTTCCAGTGTATTATAATTGAGGTTTGATTCAATTTTAGTGTTTGTTTTTTTTTGGGGGGGGGTTTCTGAAAGTGAACACAGCCAGATAAACCTCAGATGATTAGATTCATGTGGCTCATGAGACAGGCTTGCCTCAAGGGAAAAATCTTTTATCTTTTTATAAGTTAGCCACACACATAGAGTATCTCTGTGATAACAAAATTCAATTCGTTTTCCGTAAGGTAAATTTAATTATAGATCGTCAGAACTGAGAATTAAAGAAGGGTATCCAAATAAGACCCATGCAAAGACCTTACAGGGTTGAAGATTACAATAACTATTAATTATTAGATTAGAGCCACCCATTTCGAATGGCCCAGCCTGGGTTTTATTTTGCTTTATTTAAACAATGCAAAGTTCTCAGATTATACCACGGCCATTTATTCAGCAGAAGTCTTATCACAAGAAATGAAAAGAAAGGAAAAAAGAAAAGAAAAAGAAAAGTGAACTCCATACAGACTTGGTCAAATTGTTCTGAAAGAGAAAGTGGGTTTTCTCCCACTTTGTGTGTGTTGTGGTTTCAATCTGTAAACCCTGGCTGGCTTGGAACTTCCTGTCTATTCTAGACTGGCATCAACCTTGCCTCAATCCCACCTGTCTCCCAAGTTCTGGGATTACAGACATATGCTAACATGCCCAGCAGAGAATATACTTGACATTTAAAGAGATACCTGCCTAGGTACTCTCTGTTTTTTCCTGGATGTAGGGAAACATGAATTATGTAAGTTAACCTAAGAGAGTGGAGCCCAGTCGTGGCTTCCCAGGTGACTTTTTCTGATTCTTAGGTTTCTTACTTCCCTCACCCTTGAACAGAAGATGTGATGTGATAGCGACGCCCTCTGAACTTCCTACCTGTGGTTCAGCTTCTAAATTTATTTTGAAAGGATGTGCTTTTCCGTCTTCAGACACCTGTGGAGACCATAAGCGGGTTTCCGCCCTGCAAATAAAACCAAGTTTGTAAAATCTAAATCCAAATGGCACTCCTTTTAAAATATACGTTATTTCCCATTCTGTTTGTGAAAAATACTAGCAACCTTCAGTGATTTAAGCCAGAAGAATTTAGTTTTTGCTTATTCTGTATATTCCCATTTTGTTAGTCTTATATATTTTTAGTGTCTTTTTGAGGATGCAAGAACAGATTAAGTGCATGGTGTGGATTCTGGAGAAAGTATGTCTCCAAGTGTGTGTAAGAACAACAGAAGAGGGACACTTAGAGACACGCCACAGACACCAAGAGGCAAGCTCGGTGGCTCTCTCTTCTCTTCTATCCTCCTAAGGCTGCCACAGGAGCCAGGGAGAGACTGGCATCCAAGAGCTGTAGTTGGTCCAGCTCTTAGGTGTCAGTGGCTCAGAAGCATAGGCACAGATAGAAGAGAATCTATTTTACTCCATGAAGGTTGTAGATGGATAATGGATTGAGTCTTCTGTACCAGTGGATGATTGTGGGTACAACAGCAACGTGATCATTACATGAAAAGGACACTATAACCATTTTCAGCTTTATATCAAGGCTCTCATGACAAGAAGTTGGGTTTAAATTTCAACTTTGGGAAATAGGCTAGCAATACCTGCATATTTACTAGACACACATATATTTCCCACACCTCGTGGTGGTCTCTTGGGATGAATATGTACAAAACAGCCTACAGTATAAAGGAAATTAACAATCAAAATTAACATGGCCACATTGGGGCAAATCCAGAGGGTCTTTAAAGAGCATCTTTCAACCCTATTCCATCCCACCGTACTGTGGTCCAGCTGTTCATTCTGCTTTGTGTTTTCATGGCTGTAATTATTTTCACAGTGAAGTCACTGGGCTACTATATGAAGGAGTCATTCCTCTGCACCATTTTAATTTTGATATTTCAGAGAATTTTGTTCTTGAAAATTGGTTCATTCACACATGCTAGATTGACCAATTTCAATGAATACAAGAATAAAGTGGCTGTTACATTAAAAAACAAAAAAACCAACCAAACAAAAACTCCACCAAAATTCTAGGTCTGTGACATTTCTCATGATGTAGCTGAGATCATTTAGAGCCCTAGTTTGGGTTTTCCTGAAAACACAGATCAAGTTTTGACCCCATTAGCCAAGGCACACCTGTCAATCTTGAGACACAGTTGATATGATGCTGCTTTAATCCTGTCCTGTGCATCAGCATGGGTCATGGACTCCGTACCGAAGCCATCAATAGCCAGGATGACATCTCCAGGACACAGGTTGGCAGCTGCCGCCTTGCTTCCCGGGGTGATCTGGAAGATAAATCAAGACACCATTTAAAATCCAATATCCAGCAATATCTTGAGTTTTTTTCTTTTCTTTCTGAGACAGGGTTTCTCTGTGTAGTTTTGGTGCCTGTCCTGGAACTTACTTGGTAGCCCAGGCTGGCCTCAAAGTCACAGAGATCTGTCTCGCTCTGCCTCCCGAGTGCTGGGATTAAAGGCGTGCACCACTGCCACCTAGGTCAGTATCTTGAGTTTTATACTTAATATTTCAATGCTATCTTGAAAACTTAAACCTAATTTTAAAAGAACTTTCAGTCGATCAATTGTGTTAATGCTATTTTATTATGTTAAATAATAACAAAATAATAATTTTGTTTCATACTAGCCATGTTTTAAGAACCATTCTCTCTCTTGTTATCTTTTAAATATTTTCTATAACTACATTTGTGAATATTTTCTTTGTCAAAAACCAGTACTTTTTTTTTGTTGTTGTTGTTTGCCAGAACTTTCTATTTGGAGATAGAGTTTTCTATGTATTGATGACTTTGGTATACTTGAATTGAAACTACTTTAGTAACTTGATATGTTTTCATTTTTAACATTATTGTGAGGGGAAGAGCACGGATTGGCTATTTATATTCCCCAAATTCATATGATGAATTTCTTATAAATTCGTGACTTTTGGAGGAGAAGCCCTTGGGAGGGTCAGCAGTCTAGAACATCATGACTGAAACTAGTACCTTACAAACAGACCTATGAAATAGCTTTGTTGTTTTTCTGCCTTTTCTGTAGGGACACAAGAAGTTGGTTATTTGAAATCTGGAAGAGGGCCCTTGCAAGGATCCAACCATGTTAGTACCTTAACTTCAGATTTCTAGCTCTTAGAATGGTAAGACATGATTTCAGTTGTTGAAACTCCACCCAGATATAATAGCTTAAACTAAGACAGAACATCTACATGTAGACATCTGAGGACAGAGTCACTCTTGAGCTGACAAAAAGAAGCCTGAAAATATAAACATTTATAACATTATAGAGGACTGAAGTCACTGTGAAGAAAACCAGAAATTCAAGGAAAGATGGATACCTCCAAGGAAGAAAAAGCCCATGCCTGTGATGGAGCATGGAGGAAGAGGTGGCCATAATAAGGTGGTGAGGTAAAACATTGCTAACAGTTTGGTGTGAGTTAGCATGACTGTAAAGAACCACTGACAGAAAGGAAGTTTGTATTTAGTCATGGTAGCTGCTCCATGAATGAAGAACAGGTGGAGTAAATAGAAAATACCTAATAAGATAAGCTTTAATTAAACCAGGTCAATAACTACATTAAATATAAATGGTCTAAACATACTACTTAAAAATCAGAGATTTTCAAAATAGGGGAAAAGCAATATTCATTTTTTTCTTTTTACCAGAAATGTGTATAATTAAAAAAAAAGAAATGTGTATGATTTATTTAGAAGTAGAAAATGAAAGCAGTGCTTCAAGATATAGGAACATATATGTTTTTAATGGTTAGAAATAGAAAATGTTTCCGGAATATTAGTATGCTGAATATCCAGTTAAAAATTGAAGGTTGTTTTGATTATTATTCATACTCTCATTTGGGTAAAATTTTCTCTCATTTTTTTTCCATCTTGTACTCACATGGATATCTCCCTAGCTAACTGTCCAGTCATCTGATACCATTCCTGCTCTCCTTTATCCAAGATTCAATGGCCATTTTGATTTCCTTTCAGTTCGCAAGCAGAGCAGTCCTGTGCCTCCTCAAGGTTTTACATACATAGTTATTGTTGTCCAAAATACTCCTCACCTGTTGGCTGCTTTTTATCCTTTAGGTTTAAGTGCAAATGATGCTTTTTACAAAATTCCCCAAAGTTCTGAAGTATGTTTTCTCTAGTTTCCCAACCTCATTTTTCATTTTTATATCTTGTTTATTTCCTTCATGAAGATTTCCTTTAGTTTTGTATTTGTTTAGTTGCTTGTGTGTTACTGTCTTCTTTACTAGACTGCAAGCTCATCTGATGGAGGGCCCCTGACATGATGATTTAGCTGGTGATTTTTCAACTTCACCATGATTCAAAAGGTGTATAACTCAGGATGAACCGTACTTTGGGTTCTGTAGTATGATCTTTTCCTTAGCCAGTGATTTGCAGTATAACACTTGCTCCTGATGTTGGGAGGTAAGAGCAGAGTCCCAGGTCTAGTCAGCAGAGAGAGAGAGAGAGAGAGAGAGAGAGAGAGAGAGAGAGAGAGAGAGAGAGAGAGAGAGAGAGGAGGGGGGGAGGGGGGAGGGAGGGAGGGAGGAAGGGAGGGGGGAAACAATTACGAAGTTCAGGCTAGGTTGGTAAACAACAAATATTCTATGTGTACCATGCTTCTAAGCTGTGGCATTGGGTGTGTTAAATCTATCAAGATGCATTCTGCATTTTCAACTTACAGTACTTTCAACTCTTGATGGTGTTATCAGGATGTAGCTGCATCATAGGTCAGGGAGTATCTGTATTTCTAATGTTTCATGGTCTGTTTCCAGGTGTTTAGATTTAATACATGAAAAACTGAAGAATGAGTGAAAAGGTCATTTAAATCAGGGCTTATGAAGAAAAAGAAAATTTTGTATATGTGTGTGTGTGTTTTGTATGTATGTGGTCTGTCTGTCTGTCTTGCTCTCTGTGCACACACTCGTGTGCTCTGAGTAGAGAGGAGGGCATCGGGTGCCATGCGTTATCCTTTCCTTCTTTAGTTGCTTTGAGACAGGATCTCTTACTGAACCTGCTAGGCTGGCTGGATAGAAGGCCCCGTGGCTCTCTCGTCTCCACCACTCCACAGTGATTGGGTTCCAGGTCCAGCTATGCCTGAATTTTTCTTGGGTGCTGGAGATCCGAACTCAGATCCTCACTCTTGTGCAGCAGGAGCTCTCCCTACTGAGCTGTCGCCCCAGCCCAGGTTATTTTATTATTGTGAACCTACCATTGTTATGATTGGAAACTGGCCATTGTAAATCAGAACCACCCCTGAGTCTTATTTTAAACTTCGAATTGCTCTAGGAATAAACTCTACTGTCCCCAATATGTTCCTCTAGGATTCATAGTCAATTTGCTCTTTTCTATTTGCTTGTTCTAGCCCATTCTGAACCTCTAGAGAGATTCAAGTTCATTTAAATAAATAAAATTGGAAAAACAGTAAGTTCTCATGTGTCCTAGTTCTCCAGTACTATCACCAGATTGTTTATTGTTCTTGGTTAATTACTGGGTCATGAAGATTTTCTAGTGGGAACAGTTGATACAGCTTGGTGAAGACAACTTGGCTCAGTACATCCTAGCCCTTGGAGGCTGTTTCATAGTTATGTTTCATTTAGAAGTTCTCCCAGACCCAGGACTACTAGGACAAAGTTTCTATCTTCAATGGACCTCGTACACATAAAAATAATCCTAATCGTTTAATATTCTTTCAATATAGGGTGTCAAGGGCATTACTTTCTATTTTTAAGCTTTTAAGGCTAGAATGCTTCATATGGGTTAAATCATTAAATAAGGTTTAATGTGCTTGTTTGTAAACCTCATCTTAGGTTTAATAATACAGTTGAACAGACTCAAGTGTCACTCAATCCAAACTGGAAGTGGTTAACTTTTCTTTTTTCTTTTTTTCTGTTTTAGCTTTGGTTATGATAAATAGAAAATAGAGCTATGTGTCTATGCGTGTGTCTATATGTATCTGCGTTTGTAAGCTGTGCTGTTGGGTGGGTTAAATAAACACATTTAAGCAGACATCAGAACTTAAATGTCGAACAAGTAACAAATACTGACTTTGTAAATTGAACAGACAGCAGATATTAAAGTTGAATATTTTAGATAGTAGAAGGCACTAAAATTTATTAACAGTAAATTCTAAAGTTAAGAATTTCATCTTATCTTTGTACAAAATGCTAATCTAAAATTGTTTTCCTTGTTTCAACAATGCTTTACGATAGGCTGAGCAGAGAGGACTGTTTGGTTTTTACAAGAAAGAGATCTGTCTAAGTAACCCAGGGCTTCCTGCTGAGCTAAGAGCAGCTACAGGACCATGTATGTCACCAGGCACTCCAGAAGCTGGCTTGGTTAGCTTTAATTGTCATCGCGACACAGAATAGTCATCTGAAAGGACAGCCCGAATTGAGACATTGCTTAGTCTAAATTGACCCGTGGGCAGGTCTGTAGGGGAATGTCTTGACTGTTGATCGATGGAGGAAGGCCCGGTTATTATCAGCAGTACCATCCCTGGGCAGGTGGTCCTGAACCGAACAGGAAAACTGGCAATGCACAAGCTGCCCAGCCAGCAAGCAGCTTCCTCCACCGTTCCCGCTGTATGTGTTGGCTGCGAAATGAGTTCATAGTGCTGTGTGAAATAGGATGAAAGGCCCTCTCGCTTCCTGCAATGATAGATGGTGATCAGGAATCATTAAGCTGAAATCCCTTTTACGTGATGTTGCTTTTGGTCAGACTGTTTTATTACAGCAAGAGAAATGAAAGAAGAATGGGGGTCATCTAGTGACGGCAAGAACCCATGTCTGACTTTGTTTGTTTGTTCTCAGCATGGCAACTACTGTTTTTAGTCCTCCACAGATGGATGGATTGGGCAGAAAATGGTTGTAGAGGGAGAAAGAGGGATTCAATGCCTTTATTGTTTGTAGTTTTCTGGTTCAGTAAGGCTGATGAATAGGATGGCTAATGACTACAATGACTGTTAGCTTGACTTTGTAAGTAAAACCATTTACTGAGGTATTAAGAATCCAAGATCCAGCCAGGCAGTGGTGGTGCACTCCTTTAATCCCAGCACTCAGGAGGCAGAGCCAGGTGGATCTCTGTGAGTTCAAGGCCAGCCTGGGCTACAGAGTGAGTTCCAGGAAAGGTGCAAAGCTACACAGAGAAACCCTGTCTCAAAAAACCAACCCCCCCAAAAAAAACCAACCAACCAACCAACAAACAAACAAAATCCGAGGTCCATGATGAATTTATATTATTGCTCTATTTTAATTTCTGTCATCCTATTATTATATTGTATCTTTATAGCGTGCTCACAGCTTTTTGTTACAATGCTTTCTCCAGCTGGGAGAACAGAGAGGTGAAATGAAGCATAGGATTTTAGTTTTCTGTTAGTTTTCTGTTTTTTTCTTCCTCCAAGAAAGGGTTTCTCTGTGTAGCCCTACTTAGCTGTCCTGGAACTTACCCTGAAGACCAGGCTGGCCTTGAACTTGAGAGATTCACCTGCCTCTGCCTCCCAAGTGCTGGGCGTAAAGGTGTGTGCTATGACTGTTTGGCTGAAGCATAGGGATTTAAAATGATTTATTGTTGTATTTGGGCTTATTAAGGTCTTAACTATTAAAGTTACCAGAAAGATAATTGGCCATAGCCCTGTGGTTAATCACTCAGCATCACGATTTTAAACTTCCCTATTAAAAGAATCACCTGGGGTCATTGTTGGTCAAAAAGACTCTATTCTATACTAGATGTTTGGAGTCAAAACTCAGAATCTCTAGGAAAGGACCCACAAGCTGGGTTATTTACAAATACCTTAGATGATTTTGGCTCTTCATGGTAACCTATTCTGTTGTCCTCCATTCCCTACCAAATAAACTTTGGAATCCTTGCCAGGCACATAAATCCAACCAGGACCTGGGTACTATGGAAGTTTCTAGAGTGACATCTCACATCATTTACAGCAGAATCTCCTCATGACCCCGAGCATAGGTATTTTGAAAGTGATTTGCGTGATTTGAATGTGCAGTCTGGGATGAAGACCATTATTTTTCTTTCTTTCTTTCTTTCTTTCTTTCTTTCTTTCTTTCTTTCTTTCTTTCTTTCTTTCTTTTTTTTTTTTTGTTTTTTTTTTTCGAGACAGGGTTTCTCTGTGTAGCTTTGCACTTTTCCTGGGACTCACTTGGTAGTCCAGGCTGGCCTCGAACTCCAGAGATCCACCTGGCTCTGCCTCCCGAGTGCTGGGATTAAAGGCGTGTGCCACCACCGCCCGGCCAGAAGACCATTATTTTACTGTCACAATAGTATTATTATTAATAATAATACTATTATCATTAATAGGATATCATCTTGCTTAATTCTTAAGACAATATTGTAAAACAGTTACTGTTATTTTAATATGAGAAAATTGATGCTCGGAAGTTGTAAGATACTCATGTGGGGTTATTTATTCAGTGAAAAATCTGAAATTCTTCCTGCGGCTGTTTCTCTTGATAGCACAGGCTCTTCTACTAATATGTGCAACCTCCCTGTGGATGACCTCCCCACTACTGTGCCTCTTAAGCCATACTTTTCTTGGGGAATTTTGGACCACTTTGTCATGGTAGCTTATGTACGTGTCTCTTCTTCCGCTGATACGTAAGCCTCTCACAGGGGAGACATGCATCTATATAATATTATAGATCCTTCTAAATTATAATTGTTCTCCCTTGGTGCCTTTCAAGTAATAGGATATTTTACAATCAATATTATGAACATATGAACCAGTGAGTGCTTCTCAGTAGACACAAGTCTTTGTTAGCACAAAATTACACAGGTTTTATTCACATCAGTCTTTCTATTACCCTGTTTTTTTCCTGGGAAAAGATTATGTCCAACTATAACCATCCCATTTTCAAATTTCAAATAAAGTTTAGATTGAAGCAACACACACACACACACACACACACACACACACACACACAGAGAGAGAGAGAGAGAGAGAGAGAGAGAGAGAGAGAGAGAGAGAGAGAGAGAGAGAGAAACTGTAAGTATTAATGGTATGTTGACACACTCTGTGTTGGTACTCAGGTCCATGCAGCATTCACAGCCACACTGATCCTGGAGCCCTCTGAAGAGAAGGAAGAGGGGATAAAAAGGGAGGAAATGACACACCGGCCTCAGATACACACCCATTTCATATGTGTGAGCAACTTGAGTTTGTGCTACATTCCATATTGGAATTTTTAAAATATCAACAATTTGTGACTTGTCTGTGAGAGTAAATCCACTTCCTGGTTGGTCAAGAAACTTCCAGAAGAACCTTTAGGATCTTCTTTCAAGAAAAACCAAAGAAGTTGACATAGACATGTGAAATAATCATTCTCTATGTCATTGTGTGACAGGTTATCCGGCAGAATAACCTATAGAGGGGCAGAGGGCTGCCTAGGTGAGGGGTGGATTGGTGGGGAGTTAGGGAGTTGTAACCTCGAAGGCTTGGCCCTCATGACTGCCTCTATGAGCTAGGCCCCACTTCCTAAAAGCTCCTGTAACATTCCACCATGAGCTAAAGACTGAGTATTCACAATGCAATACAGTGCGAGGCATTTCAGCTTTGAACCATAACACTCTCTTAAACTGAATGTCCCAAACCTACATTTTATTTTACACAAAATTCAGTGCATGTGTTGTCTAGAAAACCTTGGGTCTGGTGGTTTAGTTTCCCACCTTTTGATCTATGCATGTGTTTCTTCAAAGTACACTAAAAGTTATTGCACTGATTAGTGGGTCTGTGAATAATTATGAGACAGAAACTCTTGGTCTTAACCTTGTGAACTGCAGTTTCAGTTGATGGGGGGAGTAACTTGTTACCTTGAAGCAGGAGAGCATGGAAGATAGTTAGCAGCCTGGGACCCCAATTTTGGTTATGTACGCCCCCGCTAGTAATAATGTACTTGGCAGCCTAATTCCTTTGCTTGCATATACTATGCCTCTCTCCCACTCTGGTGTACTTATCGACCCTAGAATACTCTAGAACCTCCTTCCCACCCTATGCCAGGCTACCGGCACTCCCATCTCTAAGAATGTAATGAGTTTTCTCACCCCAGTAGCAACCAACTTTGGACAGTTTCTATTCAAGTGTATTCCCATCACATATATGTATGAACAGAAGGGCTAATCCACCTTGGTTTGGCTTTGGGTATATGCACAACAAGGCAAAACTGTGTTTCCTAGTAAACTTTTAGGAGAATTCCCTACTTACCATCTTATATCTATGTAGAATTGGCTACCATACAATTAAAACCAGCTGCATTATGGGAAGGGACATGCATAGTAGGAAAGATGAATATATGCCTAACCTATCAATCAACATAGAGAACCACCCAAACTATATGCCTCTTGGTAACCAATTCCTTCTTCTAAATCCCACAACGATGGGTGTGGGTGTCCCCATCTCTAATCTGTACTCAGAATAAAGTTATCTTGCTACTTTTGCAAGACCTTGTGAGACCCTATTTTTAATTCTTTGGATCAGAGACCAAGAACCTGGCAGTCCTGGCCCAGACTGTATCCACCAGGAGCCCTCCCCCAAGCTCTGGTTGGAGGTCTATTGTCTCCTAGGGAGCACTTCTATCTGGAAGCTCCTTGATGTAGGCTGAGGTTACATTTCAATCAACTGCGATTTCTTTATGCAGTTGAAAACACCTTAAATTAGCAAAAATTTGATGTATCAGTCCTACTGAACATCCTAATGTAGAGAGTGCAATACATTATAGAGGCTCCCTGTTGCTCTCCTGGTCATGTGGCTGACTCTAGCTGTGGCCTTTTGCCACTATCCAGCACCAAGACAGAGTAGCACACTGCCAGTTGCTAGCCCAGGCAGAGGCCAAAACTCTAAGTATGGTCTGAACTGAAGGTGTGGCACTTTCATACCATTATAAAGTGGTGGTGTCATGATTTGGGGACCCTCCATAGTCTGCAATTATACATCACAGGGCAGGAAGGGTACATATAACCTAGCTTGGAGGAGGACAAAAACTGACGTAAATGGTTTGAGAAAATACCTCTCGTGTATGGAAGGAACTTCTTGTGACAGTAAGTATGGCTTTTGGCATTTCAGTCTTTTGTGCCCTTAAGAATGTAACCAAACAGACAAACAGTTACCTTTATTGTAAAGTGAATATTTTGAGAGCACAATCTACCTATTTGTGGTAATAAAGTTATGTAAAGGGTGAGCAAGTAAGTCATTCATATTACGGCTATATGTATTTTGTAGCATATAGGATATACCAGACAGTGCTATGTATTGAAGTTTCCAGTGTAAAAGGTTCCTGCCCTCAAGGAGCAAGTGATGGAGTGGGGTATGCTTAAGTATCTGTGGTATAGACATGATATTAAGAGAAGATAAGAGGAAAGCTATGATCATGCAATAAATGCAACAACCATGTCTTGAGGAGAGCGTGGGGAGAACTTTTGAATAGGTTTTCATAGGCAGAGAGGACCATGAGGAGGGGGTAGAGAAAAGAATTCTGGGAGAAAGTGATGGGTACTAGAAGCTCAGCCATGCTAGGGAGGTCACAAGCAGCCAGCGCTCCTCTCGCTGTCCATGTATGGAGTGAGAGGAGGAAAAGGAGAGGGAAGGAAGTCCCAACAGATAGTAAAAGGCTGAAGAACATGCCTTCTGTTCTCTACAAGCTAATGATGTCACTGAAGATTTGAGGGAAGGATGAAAGGCCCCTTGTACTTTTCAAAGATGGATGGTAAGAATATGCAGGGTGAATTGGAGAAGGCAGGCAGGCTTCTAGGCAGGAAGTTATGGTATCTTGAACAAAGACAGCAGCCCAAAGAACAGAAAGTGGATCTTGAAATAGAAGAGATGGTGTTACTGGCATATTGGATGTCATGGGGACAGTGAAGGACGTTTTTTTTTCATGTGTAGACTTAAGAGTGCAGGCACTAGAGCCGGGTGGACCTGGTCCTCCACTTGTGATCACTGGTGAGCTGAAGACTGCCTTGAAGCTCCATTCCTCTAATCTGTGAAAGGGGATCCTTTTCTTTCTGCTCTTACAGGGATGTTCTGAGCTTGGAGTGAGTTAACCAAAGTAACAGTCTTAGAAGAATGTGTGCTAAGCAAAAAATATAACAGCATACACAATGTTAGCAGATGCTTTCTAGAATAATATTAAAATTTACAAAGTAGAATGTACATAGTACATCCACTACATAGTAACAGCAACTATTTTTGACTAATTCCTCCTAGGGTTTTATCCAAATGATTTCTCATGTCTCTGTAATTTCAGTGGACATATTCTTAGTAAGTTTCAATGAAGGCATAAAAGCCCAAGTGAGTGGGCTTGCATTTATTCAACAGGAATTCCTGATGTACATGAGTTTAGAGACAATTGGGGTTGGATAATTCAGTGTTTTCTGGTCCCTAGAAGTTAAAATAATTGAAAAGGCATGCTTTAAATAAATAATGTCTGGTCTATTATTGAATCAAGTGTCTACAGTTGTGGCACAGATTAGATACGAGTTAGAAATCCAAGACAGAAAGGCTCTTCAAATAAAATTGTCATTACATCAAGTGCATTCACTAATAGCTTTCATAGTCCAAATGCAGACTTAAGATTACTTTAAGATAATATTGCTTTTAGTGTCAACAATCCCAAATTTCAAACACATGATTCATTAGACAGATATGTTACAGATTATTAGTAGGGTAATTCTTTTGTAAGTTTCTTCAAGGTCTTTATGACATAACTCAGTCTTTAGGATTTAATTTAAATATGATTTATTCTTTGTTATGATTCAAGAGCTGTTATTTAATATGAGCAAGTGAAACTGTATAAACGAAGCATATTTCTTAGTGGAAACAGTGGACATTGTTTTCTTTGGTAAATCTATAAAAGGAAGTACTTGGCCCAGATCACGGAAGCATTTGCTGCTTAATTTACTTAAGGGCATTTCTGGGGGGTATGTTTTCATGTCTCATATAAAAACACATGTCAGACGTGTTTATATGTTTTTGAAAAATGTAAAACAAATCCTGAAATGCCCCATTGTATGCATCCCTATGATACATGCTTTGAGATTTTAAAAGAAGCAGAGGGCTTCCCAAATGATATTGACATACATGTGTTGCCTTATTCAAAATCTGTGAATGATCAGATTATAAAGCCTACATTTGTAAAATATAGTATGAGCAGTAAGAAAAGTATAACATTTAGAAAATAAAATTATAATATTTGGAAGTTTATGCCTTTATGTTTAAAATGGCTTGCATGTGGTAACTGAAATGATTGCTTTCAAAAAATTGAGAAACTCTCAACTATACCAAATAAAAAGTTACAATTATTCTAGAAATTTGTTGACAGAAAAGGAACCCTGGGTTTCATTTTTACACCCCTCTTCTTGTTGGTTTCTGCTTTAGATAACATGGAATAAGGCAGTTTGCTTTTGCTACTGAAGTCTTATTTTCAAAGCTACTAGCCTGAGTAGTTGTTCTCTATCAGGTAAACTATTGTACAGGTTTTCTTTGTAGTTTGAATTATAGGTAATGTTTCCTCAGCCAAGTTCCCAGCTTTGGAAAATATTTATTCAAAAAGCCTGGAAACGGAGGAATACACATTAGTAATATTTTCCCTGTCTGGGCTGATATGAGTGGTTCCAACTTGACCAGTCCACGCTATGCCCTGCAAACAGCACCCTGCTCAAGCTCTCATCCAGGCAGGAAAATGGCCCAGATGCAAGTTTAGCTCGACCAGATATCTGTGAATTCTCAGCACCTCTTTCTCTCTCTCCCTGCATCTCTTCACTATGGAAGGAAGTGGGGTGGGGAGAGCCCAAGACACCCCCAGCTCCAGCACCCTCCTCTGAGTTCAGGACCTCTCACTGTCAGTTGACCTCTCCTGGAAATGAGGCTGGGGGACCAAGAAAAGGGGATGCAGGGTGTGTGAGCTGACTTGATTAAATCTCAAAACTGCTTTGCATCTTTTCAGCTTGTTGCTGAAGTCCAACTGGGAGCCAGAAGCTCAGCGCGCCTCATTAACCCTGTGCATTATCCTTGCCTCCCTCCCCGGGTTTCTTGGCTATTCTTCTCTAGCTCCAAGGCCACTTGCCGTGCCTCGGGACGCCAGGTGACGCCAGGTAGCAAAAATCAGAACGGAAAACACCTACCCTGGTGATGACCAAAGGCTGGTTGAAGTCTATGCCCCCGGAGAGTCTGAAGCCCCAGGGCGCAGGGCCCGGGAGGACCACGTTCTGGGGCATGATGTCTTCCCACGAGTGAGTCCAACCGGACAACGCACTTAGCTCCCTAGGCTGCGATCTAGCTGGGAATGCTGTCGGGGAGTTTTATCCCTGCTGCCCAGTGACGTCACTGGCCTCCCCTCCTCCCCGCCCCCTCCCACCAAGGAGAGCTCCAACTTTGGAAGTGAGAGACAACGCCTGGCTGGAGGAGCTCCTTGCCGCCGGTGCAGTCGCCCAGACCTCTCCCCGCCCAAAGAGGCTTCAGGTTTCAGCTTCCACCATTCCCTTAAGTAACACCTGTCCTGCTTTTCGTCTACTTGCTCAGCAGTGCGCTTTACTGGGACGTTAAAAGCAATCAAACCACAGCCTCCGTGCTTTCAATTAAAATAAAACACAAACACATCCAGGCACTTAGGAATTAAGCAGTTTTGAGTGTGCTAATATTTTCTTACTTTCTAACTTTGAGTCAAGTTAAAAGTCTTCATTTCTTCATCTGTAAAACAGGAGTAATTATTGTACTTGTAGGAGTCTTGTGAGAATCCGATGACAATAAAATGAAATGTTTCTGCGTAGTGCCCCGCACAGCATAAAAAATAAATGTCAACTGTTTCTGCAATTAAAGTATCAGTGCCTAATCAGGCATGTCTGATCTTGTGACATAGACATGATTTGTTATCTGTGATGTTTATGCTTGGAATTACCCCCTCTCATGCTGTTACCCCTCCCTTCAAAGCTCATGATGTGTTAGGTACATTTTCTATTTGAGTTTGGGCCACATTCCTAGCTATCCCAGGCGCAGGTGGCAGCTTTAGAAAGCGCAGGGTCTGCAGGATGGCTGGGACTGTTTGACACACAGGGGCAAGTGTGAGAATTGTAGGCATTGAAGCTCTCTGTCCAGGTGCTGCGGTAAAATGAGCATGTCTACGGGAATGGGAATGAAGCGACCTGGAGGACCCTCAGACTGAGGAAACGTCAGTGGGGCAGAAAGGGGGTGAATGTTCGTGGATGCCTCTGTGGTCCAGGTGTGGTAATGACTGCTTTACCTGTGCCTTGTTCATCCTCACCAGTCCAGCAAATTGCTACGGTTAGTATCATTTCTTAGGCTAGGGAATAACGTCTCTGAACGGGACTAGCTCACAGATGATCACATAGCTAACGAATGGTAGAAGTGAAATAAACCGTCTAGATCGCTCAACTCCAGTGCCCGCCTGGCATAGCAATGGAGGTCTTCAAGGGAGTCTGGAGCATCCTGCTCTATTTGTAGTATGGACTCAGGCACATCTGGTGCTATGAGTCAGAAAGTTCTGATTCCCAAGAAGAGAGGCAAGGATGTGGAAAGAGAAGGATGAGATGCCTAACATCCCAAGGAAGGTCTTGGAGCATTTTGTTTGGATGCACTTGGAGAAAGGAGATTCAGGAATATGTAAATAGAGTGGATCAGTCTGGAAAAGTGTGGGTCCCAGAGCCAAGAATGGCATCACTTTGTCCAGTATTGTGGATTGTGCAGGTCTCAGGGGGTAGGGGATTTTTCTAATTTTAGGTGTTTTCCAGTGCCCCACCTATGCTGAATTATCAGTAAAAATAAACAACATATTCTGTTGATTTTTGTCTAGTTAGGATGGGTGTATGATTGCAGAACATATTTCCTCTGTCAGTCACTGGCTAGGTTTTTGTACACACACACACACACACACACACACACACACACACACACTCATGCATGTACAAGTGTGCACATGCATGCTTGTTGCAAAAAAAAGAGACAAGTTACTTGCTGTGTAATTATCCTCACTAATTGTTTACACCTATCTTGTGAACTGGCTTATAGGATGGATTGGTTACACTTTACCTTTTTGTCTTTGTACCAAATATTTGGTGCCATTAAATCAGAACTTCTTAAACTTTGTCACTAATTACTCATTTTTTGTCCAGGAAATTTTATATTAACGTGAATATACATATATATATATATACATTCATACATATACACACATACATATAACATACATGTAAATATACCTATGTACATACAACATACATACATATATATATATAATGTATATGTAAAATAGATATACAAACCAAACATTTATTGATAATAAATCATAAAGAAATCTACTTGAAAACAGTTCTTCAGTATGCATATACTCTTAAGGAGAAAAGCAAGTTTACATGCTAATGAGATGGATGTACTTGTTTATTTTTATATAAACATTGAAATCCTGCATGAATAATTTGGTACTGTTGGACATAGACTATCTTTATGTTTTTCAGAGTTGAACACTATTTTGCTTTTATAATTGTGAATGCTTAGAACATCAGTTCCCATGAATATGTAGGGTTGAATGACACAAATATGTTTAGGGTCACATCAGCAAGTTTTGAACATTCTGTGCTAATTTCAAGCCAAATATCATTTAATAATTTTTGAATCGTTTGAATCTGTGATGTAGACTAGAGTTTTTTTTAAATACATGTAGTTTACTTTTATTTTATGTTCATTGGTGTTTTCCCTGCATGTATATCTGTATGAGGGTGTCAGAAGCCCTGGAACTGTAGTTACAGACAGGTGTGAGATGCCATGTGGATGCTGGGAATCGAACTTGAGTCCTCTAGAAGAACAGTCGGTGCTTTTAACCACTGAGCCATCTCTCTAGCCCTGTTAAACCACAGTTTTAAAAATCAAATATCCTACGACCTAGTCACGCGGTCTCTCATTCATTTTCATTTTCCTTTTTCTCTTTTGTAAAGGACAGAACAGTGTTTCATAGCAATGGACTAAGAATGATAATAGGAAAACATTAAAAGCCTTTGTTTTCTGTGACTAAACCATTACACTTCTCTAAAAGCAGGACGTGTTTGTAGAATAAAAACACTGCAGTTCATAAAAACACAATACACTCAAGCTGAACAGAGGTGTTCCAGGAAGCCTTTATTAGTGCCGCCTGGCATGGTGGCATGTGCAGTGTAATGTGCACATGTGTGTGCAGACCCAAGACTAGAATGCAGTCAGGAGATGCAACATGGGCCAGCTCTTCCAGAAACACTCCGGATTCATGACGTGTTTGATCTTGAATTAATTTTGCGACATCAAAATTAATTCAGAACTTTGTTTTTGCTTTTTTTTGTGTGTGTGATCTGTACATTTCATTTCATGAACCCCACATGAGATCATAACACACCGTTGAATAAGCTGTGATTTGAGATGAGAGAACGCTTCACAGGAGCATTTGCTGTGCAGTCACGAGGACTCGAGTGTGGATCCTAGCATCCACTTAAGCTGGGCATTGGCTAATGCCTGCTGCAACCCGAGCTCCAAGGCAGGCAGAGACAAGAGGACGGCCTGCTCGAGCTTGTTGGCTCTGGGCCTATCAAGTAGACGTTTTCACAAGGCTCAGGGAGAGACCCTGCCTCAAAGGAACAGGCAGAGAATGAATGAGGAGGACCCACAACACCATCTTCTGGCCTCTGTGCACACACACAGGCGCACATACCCAGTTGTGTGTGCTTGTGCGCACACACACACAACCACATGCACACAGATAAATACTTTGAAAAAGCAATTGTGATGTGGATACAGACAGCGTTGATACAACATTCATGTACTACCCAGTGGGTTCCCAAGGCTCTGCATGGGCAGCTTCCCTCCGTCAGTGTTCACTGAGGTCAACAGGAGAATGTCCAGAGATGACCGACCGTCCAAGTAAGAAGTGACAGCAGCTGTGCATGACATTCCATTTTCTTTTTTTCTCCTTTTTAAATGAAACCTCAGAACAGTGTATTTCTAAGTTTTTATTATAATTTTAATTTGTATTGAAAGTAGTTTTTGTCACACAATATATTCTGGTTGCAGTTTCTTCTCTTGTAACTCCTCTGAGATCCTCCCTACCTCCCCAACCCACCCAAATGTAAACCCGCCCTTTCTCTCTCCGTTAGAAAACAAATAAGCAATGAAACAAAGTGGAATATGACAAACAAAAAAGAGCCAAAGAAAAAGCATAAGAAACGTAAGAAACGCAGACAGACAGACAGGCACACACACACACACACACACACACACACAAATTCACACACACATAAATCACATAAAAAAAAATTGGAAACCATAGTATACAGGAAAAGGCCTGTGAGGTTAAAAAAAAAAAAAGTCCAGACAAAGCATTATGAAATAAAACACCTCTAAAAACACCATTGAGTTCATTTTGTGTTGGCCTTCTACTGCTGGGCATGGAGTTGGCCCTTAAGTGTGGTTGTACATCATCCACTGAGACTCCGTTGGAGAAAACTAATATGTCCTTTTTACAATAGGACACAGCTTCTGGGTTAGGGATGCAAGCTTGTGTACACTTCCCCTCTCAGTGCTGGGTCCCTGTCTGCCTTAGACCTGTGTATGATGCTGCAGTCTCTGTGAGTTCATATGTACCCAGCCCTGTCGTGTCTGGAAAGCCCTGCTTCCTTGCTGTCTTTTTCCCCTTCCGGCTCTTACAGTCTTTCCTCTTCCTCTTCTACATAGATCCATGAGCCCTGAGGGGAGGGATTTGATGGAGGCCTCCCATTTAGGGCTGAGTGTTCCAAGGTCTCTCACTTTCTGCACATTGTTGAGTGCACATAGTTTCCATATACTGCAGGATGATGGCTAAGTAAGACATGATCTATGAGACTAGGAGAATGTCATTAGGAGTCATTATATTGCTATGCTCTTTTAGCAAAATGGCAGTATTTGATTTTCCATAGGTCCATGGCCTATCTGGTCTCAGATTCTCAACCACCCAAGCAGTGTCCGCCATGAGTTCCATCTCATGGAGTGGGCCTGAAATCCAGTCAGATGTTCGTTGGTTTCTCCCACATCTTTTGTACCACTATTGCACCCCTGTAATGGAATAAGAGTGACGTAATCAACGGTCCTTGGGAAGGATGTCAAGAAAAGCTCTGTAAGGCTGGCTGTAAGTGGGCAATGCTGCTAGGCAAAGTCTTATTCTTTTGTTTCTTTTAGCTTTTTGAAACATAGTCTTGTTATATGTCTGAATGACACAGCACTCACTGTATAGTCCAGCCTGGCTTCAAGCTCACAACAACTCTGTGTCTCAGACTTCTGAGTACTCAGATGTCAGCCTGTGCTACCATGCCAGAATTCTCCTCAGTTCTTGTCTTTTTCAAGGAAACAATTAAGCCAAGAGACATAGGCAGTTTAAGCAGAAGTTTACTTAGCAAAGCAAAGCAAAATATTCCAGGGAAAGGTGAGTGGGGCTGACTCCAGAGGTGACAGTGGCCCACGGAACTCTGCGGTGTAGATTTTAAAGAAGTTTTCTATGGTTCCTTTCCTCTTCTGATGTCATCATCAACTTCTTCCCTTTGGGTACAACCTTCATCCCACTCTTAAGATATGCTCTGGGCCAAAGATGGTCCTGTGAGTTTTTCTTTCTTTCTCTGCTTGTCAAGATGTTTTTTGATGGGTATGGACACAGTCCTCATGAAGGTGCCCTGGTATCTGAATTTCTGATATGGTGGTGGGAAGAACCTAACAGTGGCTGTCGAGTCACAAAATGGCATTTTAGCCATAACGAGACAAAGCTACCAGGATGGGGCATGGTTTCTCTGGTTACTGGACCTCTGACTCCCTAACCCAATCATATTGTACACACTCTCAAAAGAGGTGAGTATCCTTAACAGCATCCTCCATCCCGATCATGTCTGCTTAGCTCTCTGTTTTAAAAGGAAGTTTTTCAAGTGGCTGAACTGGGGCAAGATTAGGAGGGAAATATAAACAAAGTGTACATAGGGGAAGGTAAGAAGCATGGCAAGTTAGGAGGTGAAAGGGATTTCTCATAGCTAGAGGCTGGCAAAGGTCAGAGACAGAGCACAGGTGGTCAGAGTGTCCAGAGGCCACACCAGAGGTGATTTTGTGTGGTGCACTAACATTTTTAGTTTATCCCATTAGAGGCCTTTGAAAGTTTTAAGCAATGGGTATAAATGATCCATTTTTACTTAGAAATATCATCATAGAAGGAGATAGAAGGCATGTCTTAGTTACAGTTTCTAATGCTATGAAGAGACACCATGACCATGGCAACCCTTATAAAGGAAAAACATTTGATTGGGGTGGCTTACAATTTAGAGGTTTAGTCCATTATCATCACAGTGGGACATGGTGGCGTGCAGGTAGATATGGTGCTGGAGAAGGAGCTGAGAGTCCCACATCTTCACTTGCAGGCAACAGGAAGTGGTCTGTCTCACTGGGCATGGCTTGAGCATATATGAGACCTCAAAGTGACACACTTCCTCCAGCAAGGCCACACCTCCTAATAGTGCCACTCCCTTTGGGGGTCATTTTCATTCAAACCACCACATAGCAGGAGTCCAGATAAAACTGAATACAGTAGAACAGGGGACAATGTTCATGGGGTTCCCAGGATGGGAAACAGTGGGGGACTGTGGGAATCCTTAAGAGGTTTATTGACATAGTTTGGGGACAAATTTCACATGGGAATTTGGAGAGTATAGGAGATTTGGTTGGTTCTCAACATGTTGTTTGGACTTTACATGAATGGTAGAATTTTTAGTCAGGATGGACTGTGTAAGAAATACAGTAAGATATTTTTTTTATTTTAATTGGGAAATGGTAGATTAAAACTCTATTTTGATTGTTCTGGTTTTGAAATGCCTGTGGATGATCTGTGCCAGGTAGTTTCCTGGTTAAAAGACTAAGATTTGGAAACAGATTGCTTGGGTCATAGAATAGCTCCATTGTATTTTCTGGGTGTTCTTAATGAGCAATGTTTAGCATCTTTTTAAAACAGTGATGATAAGCATAGAAAGGCAATTACCACATGTCCTCACTCACATGTGGAAACTATATAGGCTGACCTCTTAGAAGTAGAGAATAGAATAGTAGCTTCCAGGAGTTGGGAATGGGGAATGGAAATGGTGATTGGGTACCAAAAAACCCCAAAGAAATATATAAGGAAAGAAGTTCTAGTATTCTATGATACAGTGGGGTGACTACATTTAATAATGGCTTATATGTTTCAAAATAGCTATATGAAAGGATTTTGGTACTTTCAAAGCAAACAATGACTGTTTGAGATGATGAGTATATGTTAGTTACAGTAATTTGAGCAATATATGTTGAATACATGCATACATTACAGTCTCCTATAAATATGTGCAATTATTATATACCATTGGAAATAATTTAAAAATATTTTCAAGTAGTAATGATAATAGTTTTGACCTCCTAGTGTTATTGTGGGGTTTGTATGACTTTTATATATTAATACTTAGAACTGTGTCTTCCTCCTAACAAGTGCCTATAATTATATCATGTTTTTAAATAAAATAATAATAATAATAATAATAATAATAATAATAATAATAATAACACAACAATCAGTTGGAAATATAAATATAGAGCCAGGCTTGAGATGACTATTTTGAAGTTATGTATAATCTATGACTATGGATGTCCGTCTGATGACTCTTACAAAGCTCTTGCATACTAGTCTTCATTTTAAGCGATGGCTTGTATGTCCCCTCACTTTGAACTCACATAGATGTGTGACTCATGTGTTACAGGTGAAAATAATACTGTGTGACTTCAGAGGCTAAGCTAGGAAATACCATGCAGCTGCTGCCCTGTTAATTATAACATCCCAGCCTCCAGTCCCAAGCCAGTGTGCTGCAGGGAAGCCTAGGCTGCATGGAGAGATCACATGTTGGAACACATCCTGGTCACTCCAGAGTAGGTACTGAACACCAGTAAAGAGTCCTCTCCCCAGTCTGTCTTCATCCATTTGGGCTGCTATGGCAAAAATACCATCGATGGGAGCAAAACAAAACACTCAGTTCTATTTCTGGAGCCTGGGAGTTCAAGATCAAGGTGCTAGGAGATCTTGTGTCTGCTGAGGGTCTCCTCCTGGCTTGCCGATGGTCTCCTTCGGCTGTACTGTGTACCTTTTGCTCTACTCTCTTCCCCTTTTCCCAAGGACACCAATCTCAGTGTGATGTCCTCACCCATAAACCTCATCCAAACTCAACTTCCCTTCAAAGTTTCCACGTCATAGTGTTATAGTACCGCTCCATTGAGATTAGGGCTTCCAGATACCAATATCTGGAGTTGGACACATTTCATCTACCACAGGTGTCTAGGCTGTAAGTCACTCCAGCCTTGAGTCCTCTGAGCTTAGGCTCAGATGTTTTGGATAAAGAGGACTCATCCTTGTTGTACCCTTTCCAGATTCTTGCCCCACAGTGTTGTGGGAGCATAATAAAATGGGTATTTTTAAGCTTCTCAATATTAGGGTAATTTTTGTACCCAGACAATAGTGGCAGATGCTGGATGAATTTGCTCACAGGAATTAGGTATGCAAAGGCAAGAACAGATGTTCATTGCTTTTAAAAATGAGGAATAATAGAAACAATAGAAAGCTTGGGAAAATAAGAGGAACGTGGATGATGAGGTTTAATGTACTAACATGGGGGACACTCAAAGAGAGAAGGCAAGCACCACAGAATGTCTGGCAGACTTGGCAGTAATTACAAGGTTATTGGAGGGTTCAGAGCCATGTCAGCAGAACAGTGAGGACAGAGCGAGTCTGCCATGGTGTGAAGGCTAGTCAATGGAGAGGTGAATGTAAGAAATGCTTTCAAGAATTATTAAGAACAGGAAAGGTGGGGGGCCGGGAAAGTCAGCGATTGGGATGCTGGTCAAAAGGAATCCCCTCCCCTCAATGAGTACGTGGTAGGTTGAGAGGTAGAGACAGTCAGTATCTTGGTTAGGAACCTACACTAGTGTTTCATTGCCCCCAGGATAGAGTATAACTGCTAACAAATGGCTTAGAGGGATTTCGGTTGTCTGACACAGGCCACAGATGTCCTGTTTGGTCTCAGCACAGCGCAGCCGTCACTTCGTGGGCTAGCAGGTGGCGTGGACTCAAACTCCTTCACTAACGTCCTCTATACAGAATTTAAATTAGCTCCCTTCTCTCCTTCTCCCCCTACCTACTGTTTTATTTTTGTGTGTGTATGTGTGTGTGTGACTGCTGTTTAGGGAAGAGTATACATTTGCTTAAATTTGACTTATCCCCTTAGCCAGATCAATTTTTATGCGCCTTAAAACAGATTAGACGCTTATTAGAAATGTAAATTACTGGGTTCTCCATTCAAGAGACTTGAATTAAATTGTAAAGTCAAAATCCATGGTGGGTGGTCTGTAGACCACACATTAAGAAACAGTAACTCAAATCAACACATGGGATTCTAATTTCTTGCATACTTATATACACAGTCTTATACTCTTCCTTCTTGCTGGAATATTTTCTTTTGTCTATAACATCCTATTGTATTTTTATTTTTTTTTTCTGGGAAAACTCAGTTGACCATCTGTTTCTACATTAACCTTTGTCCTTATTTAGCTTTTATTTTATTATTTTTCGTGGGATTCTAGGGAGTCAAACCCAGGCCTTCACACATGCCAGGGAAGTGTTATACCAACGATCTATATGCTCAGACCTCAGCTCTAATATATGGTCAATATTTTGAATTTAACTTGCCTTCCATTTAGCCAAATAACTGGCAATGGGTGGTAGGCACTGGAGACTAAATAGTGAACAGAACATGGATCTGAATTTTGAGAGGCGCATATTTCTATTAGGATGCCTTTTCCGGGTGGTGATTTTTACATTCCCTATCAGACATTGGGCTGCCTTTCAGGGAAGGGCTGTGTTCTTTAAAAATCTACCATACCGACAGCCCTGAGCTGGGCACTGGGCTGTTTGTTGGTGATTAGGTGGAAACAGCTTTCGGATCTGAGATGTATTGGAGTGGGTAGCCAATACTTGCTTTTCACCTCCATTTTCAACAATGGGCCGCTAAGGAACACCTTCCTTGAGAATCACCACTCCCCCTATTGTTTATGGCTTCACCTCCCTCAGCTCCACTTAGCTCTGGGGCTGCATTTGCATGTACTTGCTGGGCTGGCTGGACAAACCAATACATTCAGGGGCCTGGGCAGCCAGCCAATGCTCCCAAGCCCTTCCCTGCATTGTGTCGGACTTCCTCTTTGGTAAAAGCCCATGTGATTTTCATGCTTTGGAAGATTTGGGCCCTTGTGAAATCTCTCCTAGGGAATTAGCCACACTGAAATCCAGGCTTTGTCTGCCCTCCGTCTTGGCAGGAGCCGGTATTATTTCTTTCCCATGTCCTCTCGCTCCTTGAGACGATGGGATGGTTCAGCTCAAGTTCATTTGGTCGTTTGCTCTGAACGGTCGGTCGGTCGCTGAGTTTTCCCATGTTTGTTCTGAATTAGCGAATGACAATCAAGGGAATTAGAATGCTGGGGAACATGAATTAGAGCTTTGTGGTGTGAGCAGGGCCCTCCTCTGCCCGCCAGATCCCGTTGCTGCCGCGATAATGCCCGCTCACTCGCTGACTGCGCAGTTGTGAAGAAAGGTGTTTGTGTGTGTGTGTGTGTGTGTGTGTGTGTGTGTGTGTGTGTGTGTGTGAGAGAGAGAGAGAGAGAGAGAGAGAGAGAGAGAGAGAGAGAGAGAGAGAGAGAGAGAGAGAATGATAACAAAAATATAGCGAGAAAGAGACTGAAGGATAGAGAGAAAGGGAGAAAAAATAGAAATTCAAATTTAAAGCCTATTTTCCCACTAAAGGAGATTACCAGGGGCGTTTCTGTTTTGATCTTTACTGGATTATCCTCAGGCTGGATTTCAAGTTGAAAGAGAGTATTTCATTTCCTACATCAGCAGTTTGAGAAATGCTTATTATTATTATTAGTAATAGTATTGCTGAGTATCTGTTCTGGTTCTGTGATAGTAGACTAGATTAGGAGAGCTACAGTGAACTGTTGGACAAAGTGCTAAGCAGTGAGCATGGCCTTCGTTTCTAATTCTTAAAACAGTTCTGCAAAACCAGTAGTACAATCCTAGGGCACAGGGACTATGGGAAGGTCAGGGATTCCTGTCCAGCTGGATTCCAGCATGGCTCTGCGGCTGTCTGCCATGTCCATTTTCTTAGATCTCCTCATACTGTGTCTTGAGAGTACATAGGCCCTGGATCATTGATCCTAGATTCCTCTAATCTTCATTAGCATTTGGTGTAATGGTTTGAATTCATGAAAGACTGATTGATCCCATTGAAGTCTTATTCTCCCCAGGGCCACAAAACCCTGGAGGAGGACTCTCTGATTATTGATGTATCACACAGTGAAGCCAGTGAATTCTGTGGGTAGGAGCCTGGCAATTCCTGCCAGAATGGGTTTCAGACAATTTGAACATACCTGATCTTCCATTGCATGGTGTTTCACTCGCTGAGGTTAATTAGCCTTTAACTCTCCATGTTCCTTCATGGGCTTTTAATGACCCCAGAGAACAATCAGAAGAACCAGGGTGCGTATTTACAACAGAAACACATCTGAACCTACTCCAGCAACAGAGACCATGTGTTCTGAAGCATTTCTATTTGGAGTCCGTTTATCATGGCTATAAAAACAGTTCAAATGAGAGCAGAGTGGACAGAAAACCCCGGGGAATTCTACAGGGAGCTCTGGCTGTCGATGGCTGCATGCCTGGCCTTGGTTAGGGAAGCATGCATGCTCGCATTTCATCTCTCGCAGCCCTTGGCCCGCTTGCTCCCTGAGCATTTCCACCTGTGCCCCCCCCCCCCAGACCCATGCTGGCCTCGGAACAAATCAAGCATGTGTGTTCTGTACCAGATATGTCAGTGAAGTCGAGAGACACCACTAAGTGGTGTCTGGTTCTATTTTTGCAAAGTCCCTTAAGTGAAGATGAAAAATGGGTATAATAACTCGATATACTTTAGGCAGTACACATGTATATTCCATGGGAAGTTTACTCCTAGCCTAGAAGAAATGTGCCTCAACGTCTCGTGAAACACAGACAGGTTAGGAAGAAAGGTGGAGCTTCCGCTCTGATTTCCCTGGTTTTCTGATGGTATGGGGGGAGGGCAGGAAATGAACTTTTTAGGTGTATATCCTGGTCATAGTTGGAGAGACTGTCTTCTCTCTGTGTGCTCATCCCTGAAGTTTAGAAGCATATTAGACATTCATGATACGAATTGAAGTCAAAGTCAGTGAAGGCTTCCGGGCTTAGGGGTCCTGTTGAATACACCCACCTCTGGAGTCCAGGTCCACCAGGATGCTCTAGATTGTTCCTTTTTGACATTTATCTCCAGCTGCTTCTTTGGTACTTGTGCATTTACCTCCTCTGTTCCCACGTTCACATCATGGCTTGAACCCTCACTGGCAATTTCTTCAAAGTCCATGGACTTCCCCCTTGAAAATAAAGCCTGGTTCTCCAGTTGAGTTCTCCCGTCCCATCCCTCCTTCCCTCCTTCCCTCCCTCCCTCCCTCTCTTCCCCTCCCTCCCTTCCCCTCCCCTCTGTTCCCTCCACTCTTTTCTTCTCCCCTCTGCCTTCCTCTCCTCCTCTTCTCTTATCCCTTCCCTTCTCTTCTTTCTTCCCCATTTTTTTTCTCCCCTTTGACTGGATTTGAGGTTCATCTATCGAAGTATCTACTTGACTTTTAATATCATGAAAACTCAAAGCAAGCTTTTCTAGAATCCAAATCTCCTTCCTTCCCCTTTTCTCCCCTCTTCTGGTGAGCAGCAACACTATTATTTGACAGGGCTCAGACCTTAGCGCAGATTTTTACTCCATACCTTCCTCACTTTGAACATGTGACAGGTCAACAATCACACCTGGAGCATGTGATAGGTCAACAAGCACACCTGGAACATGTGACAGGTCACCAAGCACATCTGGAACATGTGACAGGTCACCAAGCACATCTGGAACATGTGACAGGTCAGCAAGCATACCTGGAACATGTGATAGGTCACCAAGCACATCTGGGACATGTGACAGGTCAACAAGCACATCTGGGACATGTGACAGGTCAACAAGCACATCTGGAACATGTGATAGGTCACCAAGCATACCTGGAACATGTGCTAGGTCACCAAGCACATCTGGAACATGTGACAGGTCACCAAGCACACCTGGAACATGTGATAGGTCACCAAGCACACCTGGAGCATATGATAGGTCACCAAGCACACCTGGAACATGTGACAGGTCACCAGCACACCTGGAACATGTGATAGGTCACCAAGCACACCTGGAACATGTGACAGGTCACCAAGCACATCTGGAACATGTGACAGGTCACCAAGCACATCTGGAACATGTGACAGGTCACCAAGCACACCTGGAACATGTGATAGGTCACCAAGCACATCTGGAACATGTGACAGGTCACCAAGCACACCTGGAACATGTGATAGGTCACCAAGCACATCTGGAACATGTGATAGGTCACCAAGCATACCTGGAGCATGTGACAGGTCACCAAGCACATCTGGAACATGTGATAGGTCACCAAGCACATCTGGAATATGTTATGGGTCAGCAAGCACCAGGATCATTTTGGTGCACAATCGGCTCTGCATCCAAGCCCTTCTCTTTCTTCTCCGGTGTTCAGTTTTTTCGCATCTCTCTCTGATTTTGGCTTTAGTCTGAACAGAGCTGCCGCTGTACTATTTCATAAGGTGTGCAACTACGTATTTGTTTAGAATTCTCCAGGGCCTGGTGGCAGGGCTGTAGCTTTCAAGATGAACAGAAAGGCCCTTAGCTAAGCTCACAAGAACTTGAAGCTCCGTCTTACCCTGTGCTTCGCATGTATGGTGTCTCATGCCTGTAATTCCAGTACTCAGGAGACTGAGCGGGGATCACTATGAGTTTGAAGTCAGACTGGCTGCTATAGTGAGTTCTACAATGAGACCCTGACTCAAAACAAAACACATCTGGTGCTTAGTGGAACTTAGTATTTACATTCTTGACCCACAATCTTCTTTGGTCTGGAATTCTTTTGTTCATTCACTTATTAAGTCATTGATCATGAAGGATGGATGTTGTGGAGTGTTTATTCTGCTCCAGACACTCTTTAGTGACTGGAGACGTAGCAGTGAACATGAACATGACATACGTTCCGCATTCATGAAGCTCACGTTCTAGTAGACAAAGACAGTACGTGAGTATATGACGAGGTTTAGATCTGAAGGCTATGAAGGCAATGAATTTGAGTGATGAGATTACGGGTATTAAAGGGTACATGTGTGACTCTCTAGGCCCTTTCTTTCTACAGTATTCCCTGGAAGATTCTCCCAAGCATGTCTGTTTTAACAGAGATCTTTGCTAGCAGGAGACAAGCCTGGGGTCCAAGGGAATAGCAGGTATGAGATCTCTGTGTAATTAGAGTGCCTTGGACATTTTACAAGCACTAGTGGATGACCTGTACACTGCTTCTCAGAGAAGGAGGGTAGGGACTGCTAGTGGATAGGGTTGAGAAGGTAGCCAAAGAATGTTAGGCCTTGCAGGCATGGCAAAGGGGTTTCTTTTTAATCTAAAAGGGGGAGGGATATGTCTGCCTGGGTTTGCACTTTCAAAAGATTGTTGTAGAATGACACGTGTCAGGATGTGGAGAAACCGAAAGACTGGAATAACGACAGTGGGAATTTAGTTGCTGTGGAACAGTCTGGCAGTTCCTCACAGAACAAAAGTCACCTCACAGAGTCAGCATATGAAAACACCATGCTCTCTGAAAGAAGACAGACAGACAGTTATGGTAGCATACTCCTGTAATCCTAGCACTCAGAGGTGCCAAGGTAGGAGATTGTAAGTAAAAGGCCAGAATGGGCTGTCTAGCCAAGGGTAGAGAGTCCTAGCCTGCCCATGCCTGTCTACCAGCAGTGTGGTAGACTAAGCCCGCCCCTTTCTCAAAAAACAAGCAAGCAAGCAGCAGACAGGCAGGCAGGCAAGCAAGCAAGCAAAGCTCAAGCAGACTTAAAGGCCTCAGGCTTTATATGAATACCTAGAATAGTCAAATCCATAGGAATAGAAAGCATCAGTATTTACCAAGGGATGGGGGTGGGGTATAGAAAATGGAGAATGACTGCCCAATGGATGTAGGGTTTTTCTTATAGGGTGATAAAAGGTTCTGGAACTAGATGGTGGTGATGACTGTAAAAAACTGTGCATGAATGTAACGGCACTGAGTTGAACACTTCTGTAAAATGGCGTTAGTGGTAAATTTTGTGGTATTTGTTTTAGTTAGCTCAGGCTTTCACAACAAAGCAGGAGGCTTAAACAACAGAAATACATTATCTCCCAACTCCAGAGACTGGGAAGTCTAAACTGGAGGTGGGGACCACAGGGTTGATCTCTGGTGAGGGCTCTTGACTTAGTTGTGCACAGCAGCCTTCCTGGTGTGTGCTCACTTAGTCTTTCCTTGGTGTGTGTAACAGGGACAGATGAGCGGGATGGAGGGAGGCAAGAAAGAAGAGAAGAGAAGAGAAGAGGAAGAAGAGGGGAGGGGGAAGAGAAGAGAGGGGAGCAGAGGAGAGGAGAACAATAAAATCAAATTCCTCCATGTTTCTTCTTAAAGGGTATTAATTCTACTGAATCAGAGGCCCAAGTCTGTGATTTTATTTAACCTTTTACTTCCATAGTCCAAATGTAGCCACACTGGGATGGGGTAGGGGTAGCCCTTTAATGTATACATTTTAGAAGCGAACAATTCCATCCATAATATTATGATGTATATTTGACAGTAATAATAATAGTTGTTTGGCTGCTGTGGGAACATAACTGTAGTGAACATATGAAGATTAGTTAAGAGACTAGTGTGGGAATACAAGAAATGAACAGGGTGGTATTAGAGAGGAACATTTACTCAGTCTTTCCCCTTCCTGTTTTCATGTAGAGATGCTTGCCTGTCATAACAGTCTTTGACCCTCACCCAACCCTTACTCTCTCTTCCTATTGCCTATTGGTGGGTAAAGGCCATCAGTCCACATCTCTAATGTGGTGGAATATTTTATTAATATGTTGTAAAGACTGGAGACGTCACAATGGCCCCCGTGGCAGCACAGGCCATCCAGATTAGCATGGCCCCAGGACACCAACATAAACTCTGACCAGACCCTGGTTGTCTGAAGGGCCACGGACCCAGACATGGCTCTCCACAGCAGCTCAGGCCTGGGGGTGGATGTCTGTGGGGAACTGGCCCCCACCTTTTACAGGGTTCCTATGAGGAGGAGAGAAGAATAAAGAACTTGTAGATAAAATAATGGGCCTGGCTGATGAGAGGAAGAAAGACAGAAACAGGATAGCTTTAGGAGGACCTGGGTCAATACCCAATTGTAGCTGCAGTTTTTCTGCCTTGCCCACAGTTAGGACAAACCTCTGTCACCCGCCAGTCCCACAGCCGCTCAGACCCAACCAAGTAAACACAGAGACTTATTTTGCTTTCAAACTGTATGGCCGTGGCAGGCTTCTTGCTAACTGTTCCTTTATCTTAAATTAACCATTTCCTTTTATCTTAAATTAACCATTTCCATAAATCTATTCCTTGCCACGTGGCTGGTGGCTTACCGGCGACTTCACATGCTACTGGTCATGGTGGCGGCTGCAGTGTCTCTCTGCATGGCGGCGGCTGCAGTGTCTCTGGTCATGGCGGCGGCTGCAGCCAGTCCTTCTGCCTTCCTGTCCTTTTATCTCTCCTCTCTGTTAGTCCCGCCTATCCTTCCTGCCTAGCCACAGCCGATCAGGTTTTATTTATTGATCAATCAGAACAACTTGACATACAGACCATCCCCCAGCACAGCCAAGTGCAGACCATCTCAGACACCTGCACTCAAGCCCATGGTCCTAATCATCCTTTATGCGGACCTGCTGGGTAAAGCCACGAGGAACCCAAGAAGGGCTCCCACAGGACATACAGAACATCCCACAGCACCCAATGGCCCAGAACTTGCCACGGGGCAAGGCAAAAGATCTCCCCCTTGCTAGATACAGCCAAGTGTAGACCCTTCCAAACACCTGGTACCCAGGCCCGAGGTCCAATCATCCTCTTATGCAGCCCTGCTGGGAAAAGCAAGCTCAGATCTCACTAGGAAACCTCTGTGGGCTCCCACAGATATATCATCATGTCCCCCCAGAGGCAGCACAGGCCATTCAAGATCAACATGGGCCCAGTGGCAGCATGGCCCTTGGATACCAAAATGGCTACAGATGGAGGCCCAGACCCCTAGCATCCCCGTTGCCTTGGTGGCAATATGGGCCATGGATGTCAACACAGACTCCAGCTACGGTAGGATCACAGACCCAAACATGGCCCTAGGCAGCAGCCCAAGCCCAAATGTCCGGCTGGTCTAGGGTGGCAAGCAGGCTGCCAACATGAGCCTCTTACCACAGCACAGGAACCACTCCATGTCTCTTTCTCTTCTATTTCACCACCATATACTTGCTCATCATAATGGCACCCCTGGGAAGGCCGTGGATACCTTCAAGCAGCCCAGATCATGAGGGCCCAGACTGCCCTGTGGGTGTCTGTTGCTGTCTTGAGCCACATAGCATCAAATGAGCCTGTGGATGCCTTCAGGTGGCCTGCACCATGGTGACCCAGGTTGCCCCGTGGGTGTCTTTTACCTGCCAGAGCTACAAAAGACACCCACGGGTCCTCATGGTCCAGGGTCCTGAGCTAATTAATTTTGAAGGTAGATGAAATGGTGATGGACTTGAAGGGTTGGTAGGAAACTTGGTAGGCATTTCTACAGCCGTGGTAATTTCCAACTTCATTTTATAAAGCAATTTAAATTGGAAGCCACAGTCCTTCTAGAACCCAGCACTATGTACCGTGAACATGTTCCAATAAAAAATACTTCACAAACACATCACAATGGAAAACAAACAAAAAAGAAAACACAGAATAATACCCCCTCCACCCCCAGGATCTTTAATACTGCTTTGTCATCCAGCTGTTCTTGCTGCCATTCCCCTGTGGCCCTCACATTAGAAACAATATCATGACTAAAAGTTGTTTAAGAGAGACCTGAGATTTCTGTGTTGTTATACCCCGTCATGAAATCCAACATGGAACTTCTTTTATTATTATTATTTTTATATCTTTCATTAAGGTCTTGATGGGCCCTTTTGGGATAGTGAACATACTTTAATTTATTTAAAGAAGGTTATGGTGTGTTGGATAATTTATTTAAGAAGGCCGTGGTATGTTGTATAAAAGGCGACTTCTCTTTAACACTTCCCTTGACAAGGATGGAAGAGGCCCTCTGGCCTTACAATACCTTGATGATTTAGGCATTGCCATTTACTTAGGAAGGCTATTGTGATATTTTGGGGAGCATCAAGGGGCAGGGAGAACAAAGGTCAAAACTGAGATGAATACTTATGACTTTTGCAACTCAGATTTTGTACTTTTAAGTTCCTCTACCAGTTGGTATGGATAAACAAAAGAGCATTTCTTACTGTCTTCTATAAATGATCTCTCTTTTGGAGCAAATACTCTCAATGAAGGAAAATTCATACTTGCACCTTGAATGCCCTATGATAGAGGATTGCCTGGGCACGTGTGGAGAACTTGTGAGTCCACCATATATTAAATGGATATTTTAATAAGGGGTGTTTACATGGGCAACTTCTTCTGGATACACTAGACCTAAAGGAAGGGAGAACAAGAGGTTGGGTATATACTCAAAGGTTGCAGCAAGTCCGTGGACTGGCATAAATGGGAGAGGTAATAATCAGTGTAGCAGGTAGGTGTCATTTAAGAGTAAGCAAGACATTGCATGTCTGAATCCTCAGGCAGTAAGTGAGATAAAAGAGTGAGAAAAAGTGACTCCATGAAAATTTCTGTGTTGTTTAAACACATTATGGTGTGTAAAATAGTGTAAAAAATGTGGTGGCTTTGGCTGGAGAGATGGCTCAGTGCTTAAGAGCACTGGCTGCTTTTCCAGAGGTCCTGAGTTCAATACCCAGCAACCACATGGTGGCTCACAACCATCTGATGCCCTCTTCTGACCTGCAAGCATATATGTAGACAGAACACTGTACATATAATAAATAAATAAATCTTTACAAAAACAAAAACAAAAAAATGTGGTGGCTTCAAAGGACAATTTCCTTAGCCAACAGCACCCTCAAAAACGGCATAAGCAACTGTTGGACGTTATTGGCCTTATAACATGAGTAGCTAGACATGAACAGTGACAGCATGGTGTCTGGCTGGGAAAGCATGGACTTGACTTAGTCTGGTTGCCTGTTTTCCTAGAAACTGTTAGTATCAGCGCTTTAGTAGATATCAATAGGAATGATGACAGTGGTTTTGACTCATGACTAATTATACGTGCCCACTTGACTGGGCCATAGCATGTCTAGATAGCAGATTAAGAATGATCTCTGGGGAATGTCTTTAAAGGTATTTCTAGAAGAAATTAGTATCTGAGGGGGTGGGTCCAACAAAGTAGATGACTTTCCCAATGTGAATAACCATCAGTCAGTCCATTGAGGGGCTAAAAATTAGAACAAAAAGTTGGAGGAGAGTTAGATATACTCCAACTGCTTAGGCTTGGACATTTATCATCTACTCTCAGATCTTCAATTCTGGTCTGAAATCTCATCATTAGCTCTTCAGTGCTCAAGTCTGAGCTATGCTATTGACTTTCCGGTGTATCAAGCACACAGATGAAAACCATGGAACTTGCTAGCTCCCACAATTACACAAACCAGTGTTTTATAATAAATCCCTATCATCTATTGATATACTCATATATATTCATGAACATATTTATAGATTAAACATGCATATATTTTATTTATTCATTCTTTGAGAATGTTGAGCAATCCAGATATCACTTGGTATATGTTGCCACTGTTGGTATGAACCTTGCAGCTGTACATGTGAGATTCACCTGGGAAGTTGCATATGGGTTTAAGGAGAGTTGGAATTCCTACAAAATTGAGGTTGTAGAAGCAGCATTGGAGTTTTCTGCTTTTAATTGTGGCTGTCTTTTGATCTGAAGTTAGAATAACCTCAGGATGGAATCTGAACAGTGTGGATGTGATATTCAGCTTCAATGTGAATGTTTGGGGGATGTAGACACTCAGGGAGAATGGCTTACTAAGAGAGACTGTGGCCTGTGTCAGGAATGGGGCTAAAGGAGGAAGGTCTTGATTGAGGCCATCCTTGTTTATCCAGAAAGACCATTATTTCTCCAAAGAGAATTATGAAGAGAGAATTACAATGCTTTCCTTCTGTTTTCTTCCAAACTTCCTTCTATATATCTTAATAATGCTTAAGATCTCTTTAACTTCAAGATGTCCAACTTATTTTATACCAAGGGTCTTTGATAAAGCAAGTGTTTCATTAACATTCTTTCCACAAATGCAGAAGAATAATAAATGAATATAAGTTTTATTGATGCCCTGCAGGCCAGAGCCAACTAGAGAGATCCTATGTTATGTTATATTATAAATACGTTACAACTGTTGCTGGAAAATCAAGCATCACCACTTTCCATTCCATCATTCATTCCTAGGGCCTTAGCTCCATGTTGATCATTAGCATCCAGCATCACTGCTGAGTTTGGCAAACAGCTGCCTGGTTTGGTTTAGGGCTAAGACCTATTCTGGCAAAGATGAAACTTTCCTTGTTCCAGAAGAGATGGTTTGGATTGAAAGAGCGTGGAAGTCTGCCAGAGCGGCAGGGATCAGAAGGAAGGTTGGCAGTGCATGTCTTGTGAGTTATACCCTCTGGGCGACAGTGAAATCTCTAGACTCTGGACACCGGGTGACAAAGTGCAGAGTTTTGATCTGTGGGCCATGACTGCATGTGGGGCTGTGACACTGAATGTGGGGGCCGCAAAAATTTGGTGATGGTGAAAAGTTTCTGAACTTGCAGTGACCACAAATTGATAAGGCCAGTGAACATGAGGTGGTCCTCCTGGTAGTGCTCACCCATGTTGCATCATGTGACCTCACTGCAGCCTTGGTTCTGAACACACAGCACACAGACACTTTGTACAATACATGATGCTACCCCAACAATTGCTGACTGAAATATTTAGGCTGAGATTTGAGGCTAGTATAGGCTATGAATTGACTGCTTTTACTGTGCATGCAAAAGCTTTTCACTTTTGTAGAAACATGATGGATTAATTATAGAAAATAAAAGCATTTTAATATTTTTTTACCATCATTCCTCAGGGTGTATTACATCTGTATATACTTGGGTTATATTGTATTAGAAAGTTTGATTTTAAAAATTGCCATTTGAGTTGCTGACTTGAGTTTCATAAAAGGCCATTAAATCATGAGGTGAATTTTTGTTTGAGATCAACACAGAATTCCAAGCGGTATCTGAAATGGCCACTAAAATATTTCTACTATTTGATACTACATATTTATGTGAAGTGATTTTTTTCTCAACATTAATGATTATAAAACCCAAACAATGTTCAGTGTTGAGAAATGCTGAAGCCCTACATCCTGCAGGGTCAAATGTTCAGCTGGCATTTAAATTTTTATATAAAAATAATCAAGCATATCATCTTACTAGTATTTGCTTTATTCTTTAAAAAATAGTAAAAGCAGCTGGGCAGCGATGGCGCACACCATTAATCCCAGCACTCTAGAGGCAGAGGCAGGCGGATCTCTGTGAGTTCAAGGCCAGCCTGGTCTACAGAGTGAGTTCCAGGCCATCTGGGATTACACAGAAAGACACTGTCTCAAGCACAACAAATTCCAGTAAGCATGGGCTGAAGCCCCACTTTCTTCTGAGAAGGTATTGGCAGTTGCTTGCTGCTGAGGGAGGAGAGTTACTCTTTTTCAGGGACTTGGTTGATGGTAGGTTGCTCAAGTCCTCGTGAGTGGGTATGTGCCCATGAGCATCCATCCAGCACTTAGTGGACTCTGGGGTTATTGGTAACAAAGAAAAAATAAAAAGATTTGAGATTGGGAAGGAGATGGAATGAGAAGAATTAGGATGAGTTGGAGGGAGGTAGTAGTGGATGGATATGACCAATGTACATTCTGTATATGGAAGAGGCTTTCAAAGGATAAAACATGATTTTTCTTAGGGGCCTGGAGATATGATTCAACAGTTAAGAGCACTGGCTCCACTTCCAGAGATCTGTATTTGATTCCCAGCCCCCACATGGCAGTACATAATTGTCTGTGACTCTAGTTCCAGGGAATTCAATACCCTCTTGTGACCTCTGAGGATGCTAGGCACACAAGTGGTACACAGACATGCATGCAGATAAGAAGCACATAAAGATAAAATTAAAGTAAAAAAAATACTATTTTTGAAAAAGCAAAACCTTTTCAATCCCAGAAATCCTAATCAGGGCATGTTTTAGTTAGGGTTTCTACTGCTGTGAAGAGACACCATGACCACAACAACTCTTATAAAGGAAAACATTTAATTGGGGCTGGCTTACAGTTCTAGAGGTTTAGTGCATTCTCTTCGTGGTGGCATGCAACGAGACCTGGTGCTGGAGAAGGAGCTGGGAGTTCTCCATGTTGATCTGCAGGAAGTGGAAGGAGACTGTGTGCCACACTGGGCAGAGCTTGAGCATATGAGACCATGAAGCCCACCCCCACAGTGACACACTTCCTCCCACAGTGCCACACCTACTCCAACAAGGCCACACCTCCCTAAAAGTGCCACTCTCTAGGGGCCAAGCATTGAAACACATGAGTCTATGAGGGCCATACCTATTCAAACCATCACATGGCACTTTTGTAGCCATGAGGGTAAGATGTGGCATCATATCCCTGGAACACATTTGTACATGGAAAAGGTCAGATCCAGGTTAGTTCCTCATAAAACTCCATGGCTATGCATGCTGGCGCTAGTCAGACATAATATTGTTACTAGAAAGATTTTGTATAACATCCATCTCAAGGTGCCATTAACTTATCAAAGGGAACCACCCCATTAGCATCTTATTTGTCTAATAAGCTTATCCTGTGCCTTTGAGAAGCCAGGATATGCTTTTATAAAATAACAGAGGGCAATTCAAGAGTAAACTGAGGTTCTAAAAGTGAAAGCAATTCTGAAAAATAGCAATGTAAATATTTAGAAAAGGATACCGCAATATTTTTCATATCATAAACAAAATATTGGATTTTTTTGGTAGCAAAAAAAAGGTTTGATTTGAATAGCAAAGCTTGTGGATAATAGCAACAGTAAAAGCATCTTTCATAAATCAAAGGGAAATTGGAAAAGCAGTGGGAACTTAAAGTTGGGATGAATACTTAAAGGAGGGCTGAGTAGTGAGAGGACTATTATGAAACTTTCTTTTTAGGAGTATTGGAAGAAAATATTGAATAGGTTGGGTAGATCTATGTAGTGGAGGGATTTAAATGAGTTTATGAGTCAAATGATTAAGCATTAGGCCTTGGACTAGACATTAGAAATGAATAAGAATAATGCTTATATTTAGAGAGAGGGAGAGAGAAAGAAAGACCAAAACCACACAGAGATAGACAGAGGGACACACACACAGGCATGCAATGCACATGCACACACACACACACACACACACACACACACACACACACAGAGAGAGAGAGAGAGAGAGAGAGAGAGAGAGAGAGAGAGAGAGAGAAACTAGACAGCCTTTAATTTAACAGTGTGGTCTGTAGAAAGTAGCCTGGTAACAAGAATTAACTGAAGCACATGGATTCTTTTTGCCTGGAGTAGAGGGAGGGCTAAGACATCTTGAAGCAAACAAATGTCCCTCAGCAGATGGAAGTGATGAAAAAGGCTTGTAAAAAGTCGTGTGGAGCAATTTGCGCACCATGAGAGCTGAGAGAATATGGTAACGTAGGGGACCACTGAGCAAGAGGACGGCAGAGAGGCCTGGAAGGCGCAGCAAAGCTCAAACGAACAGTAGACACAGGTTTGGTCAGCTGCAAAGAGGCCTCGGTGTTTAACAAGTAGAACCTGCTGGCATTGTATGCACGGATGGGGCCCAGCAAAGTAGTAATATGCTTTGTGGGAAAGGACTGTTAGTCTCAACCATGTTATCATTACAGAGACTGCCTTCTTGGTTAATTTTTGCTGATTCTCTGTGCCAGTGGTTCTCAATCTGTGGGTTGCGACCTCTTCCGGGGGGGATGGGGGCGTGGGGGTGGGGGGCAAACAGCCCTTTCACAGAGGGCGCATATCAGCATACCTGCATATCAGATATTATAATTCATAATAGTAGCAAACTTACAGTTATGAAGTAGCAATGAAAATAATTGTACGGTTGGGGGTCACCACAACATGAGGAACTGTATTAAAAGGTCGCAGTGTTAGGGAGGTTGTGAACCCCCGATCTATGTAGTCATGTCTAACCTGAGGTCCAGGGCTTTCACTTACTGCATCCCAGGGTAGGTGTGAATGCTGCTATTGTACTTGTAGACGACTTTGTCATGTTACAAGGTCACCTCTGACATTTTCGATGCCACAGAATCTGGAATGAGATTAGTCATAGCTTGAATTCCCATTACATCTTTTACTCTCTCAGAGACCTTACTCTCTTTTGCCCCACACACTTCAGTTGTAACAGTTAATAATACATACCCAATAAAGTTTCTGATTAAAAACTAATTCATATCATGTATGAAGAGCATGGGTCATAGTGATGGGTCCATAGAAACTCAAATGTTATTTTTTTTTCCTCTTCTTTTCTTGATTTTTGTGTTTGCAGTGTGATCAGTACAGGGCCTGATGTCTACTGGAAACTCAGTAAAATTTAGTTGAACTTCAAGTGTTAATGTTTATTGTGGGCTCATTGTATTCCAGTTATATTTCTAAACCGTGCAGATGCACATTAACTCATTACTACTCTCCCTAAAGCTGTGAGGGATGTATTTAAATTTCCATTTTATTAATGCAGAAACTAACTCAGACAGTGTTAGATACTTCCTTAGACAATCTCATCAAGTGATGCTGGGACCTTGGTTATTTGTAACTCTGAACTTGGTGCTTTGGTCTTAACCAAGATTCTACGTGTTCATTCCACATGGTTTATAGATGATGCTGAACCTTTTGGAAGTTTCTTTCCAGTGTGGATCCACTCCACTTAAACAGTTCTGAAAGCAGGTGGTCACATTCCTTGTAGTTCAATAGCATTGCAATAGTCTCACGAAGACTTATTTCCTGTAACCAAATACAGTTACTTCTGTCCTGTGCTCTGCTAGTGTGAACAACCATTCAAATGTATCTGTGAATCGGCTGAGTAGCATTTACCTGACATCTACTCAACACTTATTTGTTGTTAAGCTGGGAGTTTAAAGCCACCCTTGGCTCATGACTGCCACCGCTGCCACCAGCTGCTGTTTCCTGGGCTCCTATGTGGTAGCTCCAGATAGGAAGTCCTGTAGAAACCCCATTCTGCAGTGGACAGACTTGGAGTCAGAGAGGTGACTAATGTGCATGTGGTTGGACAGCCAGCTTCCCGACTCAGATCCTACTTGGAGAAACGAGAGCAATGTGATGAGAAAAAAACCCAACACAGTTCCATAGCAGCTGCTTCCTGGCTGTTCTCCAGAAGGAAGTACAGAATTGTCTTATCAGTCCTCTTCGGAGCTGTGTGTTCATTAGCTGTAGGCATAGTGCCCTTGAGTACTGTATTTTGTGGAAAAAAAATAGAAACTTTAGAAGCTTTTCTCCTGACCTAAGAAAAGAAGACCATTCTAATGAAAAGGAACAAAAGTACCCTATGACAGTTTCCTTTTAGTTATTTATGATTTAAATATCAGCACTACATTTGGGTTTGAACACAAGAATGATGATATGGCCAAAAACTAGTGTTACTTGGAAGTTGGATTTTTTTTAAAAAAAGAAGATGGAGCATCCAGATGAAAGGAGTTATGTCTATAATATATTGTACTTTAAAATTAAGCAAAGGAGCATCTTTTCCCTCCCTCCCTCCCTCCCTACCCCCTCCCTCCACCCCCTCCCCCTTTGTTCTTCTCTCCCTCCTTCCTTCCTTCCTTGGCTCACTATGGAATTTTTCATTGTGTATGGAAAAGCTGGAAGATGAATTGCTTTGCAGGAAATGAAAAGTTAAACAAATACTGTCTCAGACTGGGTGTCACAAACAATATTAATTGTAAGTGGAGAAACTGGGCAACTCTAAGACATCCAGTTTGGGTTGTGTTATAGTGCACTGAGAGATGGAACCCAATTTTCCTTTTGTTTTATTTAAACCCATCTTGTGGTTCCTGAGCAAACGGCCTTGAATTGAGCAAGCATGATAAGGAAGAATAATGCATGCAAAGTACAGATTCTTTCCCAAACTGGAAGGGACATGCATTCTTCCTCTATCTCCCACAACTTGGCCAACGAAGTACAGATTGTACTTGGGAATAACTCAAAACTAAAATCATACACTTCAAGGTCTATGTTGAAACCTGATCTTTCATACTTGAGTTTTCACTTAGAAGAACTAATGTTGATGGTAAACAAAGAACCGGCTGTTTCTCTGCCCTGACCAAGGTTCTCTTTCCTGGCATGAGCATTCTGTTGTGGGCAAACGGTGGAGAAATCTCCGTGCCTCTGTGATAGAGGGATATGCGGAAGGGCTAGTTGTAAGCTTTTGAATACTGCTTTCACATAGGGCCCGAGTCTGTCCTTCAGCACTGATTCTCACCACACACTAGCACTGATATGTCTTCATTTCTTCAGCCTTAAGACTACCACATATAAATGGTGGGGGCTCTCCTGCTTCTGTTCTGTATACAGGCACGTAGGTGATGATGCCAGCCCAGCAGGGAGGTGCTTAGCACTCTTTGGGAAAAGGAAGCCCCCGGGCTAGAGTCAGTACTGTGGTCCTAAGGCTGGACTAGGCATAGTCAAGTTTCATAGGCCACAGCATCTCAGCCTTCCTGAGACGGCCAAAGAGAATGAATAGACTTTCTACTCTCATGTTCCTGTTCAGCCAGGAATACTCCACAACGCAACTCTATGAGCTCTGAGCATCTCTTGATGTCACAGTTCTTGGTGACACATCCTTTCCATTCTTGTATGGAGCCATTATCTTTTTAATACTTTTTAATATGACAACGTCTTTGGGTGAGCAGTGTGTCAGCAGTGAGTCCATAAGGACTGCAGGACCAGCAATTTCAAACACTGCCTAGGTCCTACTGTGGTGTTTCCATCTACACTCTGGACTCCCTTTCCCATCGTTATGTTCAATGTTCTTGTTGTCTCACACATGGCTCTCCTATTCCATAAGACATGGTTGATATCCTTCAGCTAAAAGGTTCCGACCCTAACCTCTTTCCTTCGGGGTCCTCCTCTGCTTCTTTGTATATTCATCCTTGTAAGATTAAACGTGGGCTAAGGCAGCACTCAGGAGCTTCAGTGGGTGAAATGCACACAGACATGGTGATGGAGGGTCACATCTATGTCCATCCCCTGAAGTGTGCAGGACTCAGAATTCTTCCATGTCCTGATGAGAGGAGAAGAGTGAGGGATTGGAACTAGATCCATATGCTAAGGATTGGATATCATACATGTGCCATTTACTTATATCGTAACTATTTCTACTCTGAGTCCTCTAATGGGATTCTATTTGTTTCTCTTTCTGGGTTGTACACTTCTGTAGCATCCACGAAACCTTGTTAACCAAGTGGTATCATTCTAGAGCGTTCCACGCTGGCATCACTGATAGCCGAGTTCTGTCTCATTCCCAACTCTAGGGTGGAGTGACACATTCCTGGGACCTTTAGTCATCGTCTCCCTAGGCATGGACCTGCTGCTCTGAGAATCAAATTCAAGTGTGCAGATCCCGAACACTGAACACAGTGTTCAGTTTCTGCCCTGAGACAGAACCCTTTCTGGTGCTGAGCCTTTACAGGTGGCCACGCCTCTCCCCTGCATCAACATCAGAGTGTTTGCTGGAGCCTGCTCCTCAGAACTGGGGGAGAGATGCTGGGAATAAAGCATTCCATTACCAGAGAGGAGTTGACCCAGACAGTTGCCAGACAGCTTTGGGATGGAAAACAACCTCCGGCAATGTAAAATAGTGGTTCTATCTGCATCCTTGAAAGTGACATAAACTTTCTAAAGCAGCGGCCTCTCGTTGGGGTCTATGTTAGCTGATTAAAGAAGAGCGTTTGAAGCCAGGGCGGAGGCTGGTTAGTGGGGCATACCAAGCAACGGTATTAATGATAGAAATTAAACATCAAACACTATCTCAAAACACGCCTGTTGGGTTAACTTGGGCTCCGGTGATTTGCAAGTAACTGTAACAGTGAAGCATTGCTGAGACCTTCTGTTTGACTCACGAGAAGTAAAGGGTATTTAAAATGTTCCAGAGACGTAAGAGATTCTATGGCGAACGAGTCCTCTCATAAAGAAAAGAATGTTGCCCAAATATAAACACTCACTTAAAGCTTAACTGATATTTTGCATTCCGTTTTACTGAGGTAAAATTGATATACAGTAAAAAGCATCCACTTAGAGAGTACTATTCAATTTATCCAAAGGGAACAATGAGCTATGCTTTCATGTTAGCAGAAGCCTATGAAGTCACTGCTCCAATTAAGATGTAGAACATTTTCATTGCCCCAGAACGTTTCCTTCTGTCCCTCCTCTTCTCTCTAGCCTCAGGCAATGGTTGACCTGTCTTTTGTCACTGCTGACTTGATTTGCATTCTCTGGAATTCTGACGAGATACTATCCTGCAGTGTGGACATTTCTGCTTCTGGTTTCTCTCATCCATCGCTGAACGGCGCAATGATAGAGATGGCTCGTCTTCATTGTCAGTGTGACTGGATTTGGAGTCGCCTAGGAGACACACCTGCAGGAGAATCGTTAAGGGTGTTCCCAGAGAAGTGTAGCTGAGGAGACTCGCCCTGAATGTGGGGAGCAGCATTCTATGAGCTGGGGTCCCGGGCTGAATTAAAGAGGAAGAAAAGAAAAAGCCCAAAGAGCTCTGGTGTTCGTTGCTCTTTGCTTCCCGACTGCCAGCACAGCTAGCTACCACAACTGCTCTTTGCCATAGCCATGAGCTGCTTCTACCACCCTCTTTGTAGCTCCTAAATCATGAGCCAGTCTAAGCCTTTTCTCTCTTAAGTTTCTTTTTTGTCAGGTATTTGGTTACTGCAATGACATATTTTAAAAATACAGTGCTTTTAAAATTCACCCGTGTGGTGAATGGATCGGGTGTCTGTTTATATCCCTACTGTCCCATAGCCTTTCTTCATTTTGGCTAAGTAGTAATCTGTCATATGGACACAGGAATACTTGTTTATCCAGGCATGTTGATGAGTATTTGGTTCGTTTATAGACTTATTTTAAATTATGTGGCCGTGAACATTGACGCATGACTTTGTGTGGACTTTTATAATTCATTTCTTTAGGCCAATATCTAATATGTATATTCCTCTTTGGACAGTGCCACACAGCTTTCCAGGGTGGTTTCAGCATTTAAACTCAGCAGTGTTTGAGTTCTAGTAACTCCATAGCTCCACCACCATTTGGAATTTCCCTTCTTTTCCCTTTCTCTTTTTGTTAATGTTTTAATTTAGCATACAAAATATTGGGTTTCATTATGACATCCTCTTCCATGTAACATTTTGCATTGCAAATATACATCACTTTTTCTTAAGGTGTAAATTCATGTAGAATGATTGTTGTAAATGTATATCGATTATGTATATTATTAGTAACCCTGGATAAGTTTTGGCTTTTGGATGAAGAGGGCTTTGGATCTATCTTCTCCTTTTTCTCCTTTATGCTAAGTTAAATCAGACTCTAGCAAGGGGAAGTAATATTCCCCAAACTTCCTGGGGACACTATAACTTATTATAGTGGAGGTTAACCAATAATGTGATTTTTTTTAGGATTCTAGTCAGAAAACAGTATTTCTTTTCTTTTTTTTAATTTTTTTTTCAAGACAGGGTTTCTCTGTGTAGCTTTGCGCCTTTCCTGGAGCTCACTTGGTAGCCCAGGCTGGCCTCGAACTCACAGAGATCCGCCTGGCTCTGCCTCCCGAGTGCTGGGATTAAAGGCGTGCGCCACCATCGCCCGGCGAAAACAGTATTTCTTAAATATATGAATTACAACTAATGAGGGATGAAGAGGACAAAAATATTAAAAGCCATGTATGAGATACGGGAACTCGATTACAATGTGACATCTCACAATGATGCCAATGATGTCTACCACACCACCGTCTTCAAACTATACCTGCACCTAAGATTTCCAAGGCTGCACGTGGAGTGAATTTTAAGCTAACCTCTAGGATGTTTTCCTCTACCCCCACTCTGGCCACATTAACAAAGGTCTTATAGGAGGCTAAGAGTCGTAAGAAGCAGCAGCAAATGTGACTAATTTTCTGTTTTGTCTCTAGGTCCTGTGGCTGTTTGTTACCTTCTCTATTATGCAGTAACAATCAAATAGATCAGAGGAGAAGGAACACATGAATGGACACTGAGGTCCCTTCGGGATAGCAAATGCGCTGACAAGTCTTAAATTCAGTGTGGGCTGGTGTGAAGAATCTGTGGGCTCCAATGGAAGGTGCATATGTAAGCATGGGGGGGTAGGGTGGAGAGAGAGAGAGAGAGAGAGAGAGAGAGAGAGAGAGAGAGAGAGAGAGAGAACTTTAAGACTAAGACCAAGAAAAAAACCTTTCTAAAAATGCAAAAATGATAGAAAGAAAATTTTCTCCTTTTCAAATAATTTCTTACTTTTGTAGTAAAAGCAGAACCTGTTATTATAGTTTGTATCGTAAATGTCCCCTAAAGCCCACAAATGTGGTAAATAGTCTTGATCCCTAGCAATGGAATCTTTAAGAGGTGGGACCTCCTGGGGTGAACCTACTACAGTTATTCTGCAGAATGGACATAGTATCACACTGCTCTCTAAATCCTTTTTACTCAAAAGCTAGTGCAGTTCCCAGACCCCATTACGGAGGTTTCTTTGTGCTGTGGACAGTGGTTACCACAGAAACTCACAACTGGTCAAAGGGCAGAGAATAACTGAGTGCTCAGTACATCGTCTGAACATGACAGGACCGCTGGACTCATGAACTCACATCTGTGGTTGCCTATACAAGACCTGCACAAGACCAAGCCAGTCAGTATTCTAGCATGCAGGTGGGACAGGCTCATGAATGCTGTCCTGTTTTATGTCACTATGGCACAGCTATAGTCATCTGAGAGGAGGGAACCTCAGCTGAGAAAATGCCTCCATAAGACCCAGCTGTAGGCACGCCTGCAGGGCATTTTCTTTATCAGTGATTGACTTGGGAGGGCCCAACCCATTGTGGGTGGTAACAAGCTGGACCGGTGGTCCTGGGTTCTATGAGAAACCAGGCTGAGCAAGCCATGAGGTAAAAGCCAGCAAGCGGCACTTCTCCATGGCCTCTGCATCAGCTCCTGCCTCCAGGTTCCTGCCCAGTTTGAGTTCCTGCCTTGACTTCCCTCAATGGACTGTGATTCAGGATATGTAAGCCAAATAAACTCTCTACTCCCCAAATTGCTCTCGGTCATGGCGTTTCATCACAGTAGGAAGCACTCCAACTAAGACAGAAATTGGTACCAGGGTCATGAGGTATTGCTGTGGCAGACCTCAGCATGTGTTTTGGGAAGGACTGTGCAAGGACTTTGGAACTTCGGGGTAGAGAAGCCTTTGAGTTTTTAAAGCTAGGTGAGCTGTCATGAGAACTTGGAAGATTAGAGGATGCTGAGAACAGCAGAGGTGATGGAGCTCTGGCTTTGGAGTTTTCAGAGAAAAGCACAGACGCTATGAGGGACATTTGCTATTTTGAATTAAGAATCTGTGGTTCTGGTCGGCAGGGGCTGGAGAATTCACTGTGGTTAACAAGAGACAGTACCACCAAAGTAAAACTGTTGCTGCTGTAAAAATGGTTGATGCTGGCTAGCTGGAGCTGAGAAATGAGCAGTAATTAAGAGACCAGCATCATTGAGGTGAAGTCTTCTGGAAAGAAAGTGTTTCATTGGGGTCAGCACAGAGAAGCTATATTCCAGACATGGCCAAGGCTGTACTCGAGCTGGTAGCTAAACTTGGCAGCGTGAGAGTCACCCAGGTGATACTGGTTTTGAAGGCATGAAGGGGTCAATGAAAAGCAGCTAAGGCTTATCACTGCGAGAAAAGGCTGGAGCCCCTGAAGAGAGATCAGGAGAGGCTCTTGGTGAAGGTTGCAACCTAGTTGCAGTAGAAGACCCCAACATTTTGGAGATGCCAGTACCATGAGAGGACCACGAAGAACTGCAGTAGTAGTGGAGTGGAACCAGCTGGAGCCTAGAAGACAATCAGTGTGTGTTGCTGAGGGCAGAGCTGGAAAATGACCCAGGCTGTTGGAGCCTGTAGATCGTAAGTGAATGTCAGACATTAGACACTGGATTATTTACACTGTTGGAATTTGGTTTTACTTTGATTTGATTGTGGCTGTGCCATGGTTCGTTCCTCTTGGAATAAAATATTTCACTGATTTTGATTTTATAGGAGCCCAGAGTTGAGACACTTCGAACTTTTAAGTGTTTGAATTTTAAAAGACTGTTAGGAATATTTCGTATTGTTGATCTTGATATTGATGTGTGATCTTGGTGATGAGCAAGAAAGGAAAGGTTATGGCTTGGCAGTGATGTGTTTGCATTTCAAGTTGACAAAGGATAAATTGTACTGGTTCGTTTAATGTCAACTTGACACAAGCTATAATCATCTGAGAGGAGGGAACTTAACTGAGAAAATGTCTCCATAAGATCCAGCTGTGGGCAAGCAAGCTTGTAGGACATTGTCTTAATCAGTGATGTGTTGGGGAGCATCCATTATGGGTGGTATGACCTTTGGCCGATGGTCCTGGGTTCTATAAGAAACCAGGCAGAGCAAACCATGAGGGGCAAACCAGTAAGCATCACTTCTCCAAGTTTTCTGCATCAGCTCCTGCCTCCAGGTTCCTGCCCTGTTTGAGTTCCTGCTTGACTTCCTTTAATAGACTGTGATTCGGCATATGTAATCCAAATAAATGCTACACTCCCCAAGTTGCTGTTGGTCATAGTGTTTCATCAGAGCAATAAGAACCTGTATAAGACATCCTCATCCACTGATGAGGATCAATAGAATTGCTAGCTTCTGGAAGAGAAAGAATTGTTTTTCTTTTAAGGCGGAGCGGCTGTTGGGCTGACCATGGTGCAGTGGACGGCCTCACACTCAGGCCTATATGGGCAGCGCACATTAGACTCCATGGGTTGTTAAAAAAAAAAAAGGTGTAGAAATTAGGGAGTTGGTGCAGAGGTGAGGGGGATCTGGGAGGTGTAGGGGGTGGATATAATCAAAATATGTTGCATGAAATTCTCAAAATTAATACAAAATGTTACATTAAAAAAGAAGTTGGGCCTAGGAGGAAATATTCTGGTCATCAGGAGTATTTGAGGAACTAGAGGCCCTCAGCTCTTCATATCTCTCTCTCTCTCTCTCTCTCTCTCTCTCTCTCTCTCTCTCTCTCTCTCTCATCTTGGCCATACAGTGAAGTAACAGCTTTCATTCTACCCCATACTTCTGTTGTGTTATGCTGCCCAAAAGAAATGGGACCAAGTTATCTTGGGCTAGAATTCCTGACACCACAAGCCCAAACAAACCTTTTATTTTTTCTAAGTTGTCTAGCTAATTCCTCTACATGCTATTGCAGTGGCATTTTGCAGGTGAGTCCCAGTACTGTCCAAGGACCCTATGGTGCCTGGGGTGTTGGTGGCGTCTGTGCATTCTGACCTCATGCTCAGCTTGCGTGGTTTCGAGGCTGGAGAGGCAGAGGTTAGTTGAAGGAAGGGCAGAAACCTGGCTCTCTGCTGCTTCCTGGCTTCAGTTTCTCTGGGGTTTGTTTCTTCCTTGCAGGTAGTAACTTACCAAAGGGCACCGGGGGGAGAGCATAGAGATGGGAGCTGGGACACTCCATAAGGAATCTTTCTGTTCACAGTTCTTTCATATCTTTAAACATTCATGAGAGTTTGGAACTGAACATTTTTTTTATCATGCCTTCAAGGACATGATAAAAGTAGGGAAACAGGATGAAAAATCCTTCCTGATCTCCTCACTCTCTGATTTTTGGCAGCCTCTGCTTGCAGACAGGCAACTTGAAGGAGAAAAAGGATGACCCATAAAAGGTTAATTATTTCCACCCAGTCGTGAAAGTTTAGCGTATCATAGCTCTCCGTGTTAGCTTCCATCCGATCTGGTCTCCCAGAATCACCCCAAACTTTCCTTCTGGAAGATTCCCCACGTTGGTCTCCAGCAAACCCTGTAAGAAGTTTTGTTACCATGATCCTCAGGGTTTCCATGCCTACCCGTCCTGTTTTCCCAACTAGCTCATTCCCAGGCTGGCAGGACGGAGCTGACTTAAGTGCAGAAACATTTCCACTTCCAAAAAGATTAACTGGCCATGAGCACTCCTACGGATCCTCTGCGGTGCTCTCTGTTAAGGTCAGGTCCGTGCGCTCTTTATAAATGCGATGATTTTCCTACAGTTCTCCACCTCTACCAAACCTCGCCTGTAGCTGCGTCTCCCTTCTGTCCACCCGTATGCATGTGCTCGGGGCTCCAGCTGCTCTTTGGGTGAGTGCGATTTCTGCTCCTCAGAGCTTTACCTGCTACTGTGAACCGAGGAGCTTCGAGCTCTCTTGATGATGATGCCTCCCCTGGTGTTTGATGCTTAAGACTAAAAATAGCAAGACGAAGCCTGGCGTCCAAGGAGATAAAGTCGAACAACATAACTGGATTATTCTTGGTTATCTTGCAGATACCCGCGTGACCAGACGTCTGCAAATGGTGGTGAGGTCACTTCTAGCCTCCTCTTAATCTGTTCGCACATGGCCTCTGAAAACATTTCGAGAGGGTCTTAGTTACTTTTTTTTTTTTTAACTCCTTAAGACAAAGGCAGCCAACAGCTCGCACATTGGATCGTCATTTTGATTTTCCCAAGTAACTTCTGGCTGCTTTTTTCTCCTCTTTCATTTCCCTCCCCATCTTAGGCTTTTCTCTTAGGGGGAAGGGAAGCTGTACTCTTTCAAAAGTGGTTGCTAAGAAAGGCTCTTCTCTGTTTATCGGCTCCTAACAGAGCCTGGCAGCTGACTGACAAATATGGTCCTGTGCTGGCAGGGAGGGGTGGACGGGAGCCAACAATTAGCAGCCCCGAGCACAAAGGCCCACAATGAGGCCTTTGAGAGTGTTGGCTGGCATCGTGGATCCAGAGATTGAGAGAATTCAAAAAGGTGCTTGCCTCATGCCCTCAGTGACAAATTTATTTCCACAAATCACCCATGCTTGCAAAACTTGACCGGACTATAAAGGAGCACAGTGGGTTTTTTTTTTTTTTTTTCGTTTTCATCTCAAGGAAACTTAGGCTGCACAGGAGCCAAAACTCAATGTTGATTTGTGTCCAGTTTCAAAACAAGGGTCTCTTGATCTTTGGGGCAGAGGTTGGAATGTCACAGTCCGGTGTAGGCAACCCAAGGGTAGGTATAGTCTGTTCACCATTCTTGTCTTTTTGTTTAGGGGGCTTACTCCGTTTTTTTCCTTTTTGAGACAGGGTCTCACTTATGTAACCTTGGCTGCCCTAGAACTCACTATGCCGACCAGGCTGGCCTTGAACTCATCAAGGTCTGCCTCAGCCTCTGAAGTGCTGGGATTAAAGGCTGGTGCTACCATGCCGGGTTATTCCACTTGGTTGTTTGCCCTAGAACAGGTGGTTGCGGTGGTATTGCAAAGAGAAGGATGGTGCCTTTCTGTTGAGGGCCACTGCATGAGTGGATGGTGCAGATCAACTGTGTTCCAAGACTGCACATTTGACCTCAGTCCCTACTAAAGTGTTGCAAGCGTTGGAGTGGGACTTCAAAGAAGTGATTAGGTCATGGGGGATTTGCCCTGGTGAATGGATTAATGCAGTCACCTTAATGCCATTACTGTGGGAGTATGTAAGTTATCCCAGGAACAGGTTCCAATAAAAGGACAATTTTACATCCCATGTCCTTTCTCTCTCCCTCCTTCTGACTCCCTTTCTCTTTCTTCCTCTCTCACCTTCCACCAAGAAATGATGCAGAGTGAATGACCTCACCAGATATAGTCCTTGATCTTGGCTTCCCAGTCTCTAGAACCATAGACAATAAACCTCTGTTCTTTACAAATCCACTCTTACCTTTAGTATTCTGTTATAGCTTCACAAAATGGACTGGGACAGTGAGCATTTGGGCTTTTCATTTCATAATTACTATGTAAATGATTGTCTGAGAGAGGGGCAAGGGCCCTGTCGTGGTGCTTATTGAGAATGAGGTCCAATGGGAATGGGATGAGTGTCTAGTCTTCAGTTGGGGAGAGCAGTACAAACTTAGAGTAGCCTGGGGATGGCTGAGGTGAGTGAGGAACAGGGGCTATCAACTGGATACCAGACATTCTGTTCAGACGAATGTCAACTCATTCAGTACTTATGTAGTCCGAACATGGAGGTCCTGTTAGGATCTTGAATTCCAACAAAATAAAGGCCAACAGGGTAAACAGTGTTCTAGATCCAGACATTTTGATTCAGAACCGTTGCTCATAAGTGGTGCTCTCAGTTGCTTCTATGAGTATACAACCAGTACCTAAAACCAGACAATTTCTGCTGTTTTGTTGTTTGGTTGTGAGGCAGGCTCTTGCTGTGTAGTCCAGGATGGCCCCAAAGTCAAAATCTTTTTGCACCTGCTGTCGTGTGTGTGTGTGTGTGTGTGTGTGTGTGTGTGTGTGTGTGTGTGTGTGTGTGTTATCTGTGGTGCATGCTCATGTGTGCATGGAGATCAGAGCAGGGTGTTTTGTGTCTTTATTGCTATCTGCCTCCTTGCCTTGAGACAGAATCACTCGTTGAACAGGAAACTTGTCCCTTAGCTCTTGGGATTTCCTGTCTTCGCCTCACACGCCTGTGTCTTCTGAGTCCTGGGGATACAGACATGTACCACCACACCTGGCCTCCTTGTTCTTTACTTTTAGCAGCTGGACTTCCATCTCCAGAGAGACTCCCTGCCCTGTAAAGACATTTTCATGGACTCAGTAGAAGAGACTGCTTTGATCATCTCTCTTCCTACAAACCTTAATAAATGTTTTGTGTGTAGAACCCTTGAATAACTTGGAAGGAGGCACATGGAAACTGTGATGGAAAAGAACATGAAAAATATTCGTAATTAAAAACCCTTAATCATATTTGTGTATGGCCAGAGGACAAGGTGCGGGAGTTGGTTTTGTCCTCCCACAGAGGTCCTGGAGAGTGGATTCAGGTCATCAGTTTTGGTAGCAAGCCTCTCTACCCACTGTGCTGTCTTGTCGGCCCAATAACTTTTTTTTTCAGAACAGCCTACAACACAGAATTCTGAGCCTCCCACTCTAGAACTGTACCATATCACATTTCCCCAAGCAAACTGGAGGCACATGGGTTGGTTACTTATTCTGGGTGGGGAAGTATGTTGGAAATGATATATAAGTAAATGGCAGCCATCAGGACCAACCCGTCGCGCAGAAGTTCCTACAGGACAGATTTGACATACCCGTACTAGAAGCTGAGGAAGCAGCAGGGTAGTTGTTGTTGCCCTCGAGGTGGAACCCACAGCATGGTGGACAAGGCTTTGACTTGCCTTTTCATCTGCTGACAGCTGAGTTCACACATGCGTTTCTTGGTAATTGATTCTTTCCCCCTTAAAAACTCCTATTGTACATTTCTTTTTTTTTTCCAGCTTGCCTTGCATACTGTTCATAAAGCAGCTGGGAGAGAAGAATTCTGGGAGCAATGTAAATATCCACATACAAGGAACTAAAACTGAGACTGACTACAGACTTAGTTTTTATTTTATATACCTTTCCCCTCTGATTATTTTTATAAAATATGCACATTATTAAAATAGCAAACTTTCAATTATATAAAAATTCTTAGAGGGCCATTAATGGCTCAGTAGGTGAAGTACTTTTCAGGCAAGCCATACAGCCTGAGTTCGATCCCTAAGGCTCACGTAAAAGTGAAAGTAGAGAAAGACTTCCCCAATTTGTCCTCTGGCTTCCACACACATGCTGTGCAGAGAGATCATGATATGGCAAGGCCTGGACTTGACTGGAGCAGAGAGCCACAACCCTTCCCTGTGATGGAGGTAATGTAGGGCTCAGACATGGGACACCATCATTGGCCAAGATCAGTCAGGATCAGTTGTGCCTCAGGGGCACCGATCCAGAGACCCGGAGTAGTCAACCCATCCGGCTGCAGAGGCTAGAAGAGATGCCATCTCACCCTTGTATCATCACACTGCCGTCTAGGTGTCCCCTGTGTCTAGATGAACTTGAGAAGGACGAAGTGAGTACACGTGAGTGAACTTTAAGCTTAGTGCGTGTTTACCAGAACCAAGTCGTCTGTAGACTGGAAAAAATCTGAGGAAACAGTGGTTGCTAAACGTGAGCTCCACTTAGGCTGCTGCCGTGCTGAATGGGAGTTCAGAGGGGGAGTTCAGTGGGTCACACAGTTATGTTTACATTTGTCTAAGCATCTAGAGCAGGAAACCCACGGAGACAAAGTAGATTAATGTTTATCAGGGGCTGTATGGAACGGAAGTGGGAGCAGCTGCTAATGGGTTTGGAAATTTCTTTTGGGGGTGATAAAAGTGTTTTAGAATTAGATAACGGCAATGGTTGCACAGATGTGTGGGCCTGGATACTTTAAAGTGATCTGGCCTGTGACTTGCATCTCTGTAGAAACACGATAATTAGATTGGTTAAAGGAAACAGGGAAGCCAAGATTTCCTCTGCATATTTGAAAAGTGAGATGAATGAAGTCTGCTATATCTGATGGTTGCTAATCAAGCAATAATTTCTCCAACTATCCCAGAGTTGTAGCGTGTCAGATAAAAGTCCATGATTCCATTTACGTTATTTCTACTCAAACAACAAACCAACATCCGAGTTCAACTCAGCTACTGTATATGTAGAAAACAAATTCTTGTGCTAAAACGGAAGTGTGCAGGTTGTAGATGGCAGTGTGAGATCACGTGTGTAAATGCAGAACTTCTGATATTCTATCAGAATGCTTCTTAAAAACATACCCATTGTGTCTTAGGGTTTCTGTTGTTGTGAAGAGACATCATGACCATGGCAACTCTTATAAAGAAGACATTTAATTAGGGTGGCTCATTTACAGTGTCAGAGATTCAGTCCATTATCATCATGGCGGGGAGCATGGCAGCATTCAGGCAGGTGTGGTGCTGGAGCTGAGAGTCCTACATCTTGCAGGCAACAGGAAGTTGACTGTCACACTGGGCGGCATCCTGAGCATAGGAAGCCTCAAAGCCTTTTCCTACAGTGACACACTTTCTCCAACAAGGCCACACCCACTCCAACAAAGCCACACCTCCTAATAGTGTCACTCCCTAGGAGATTATGGAGGCCAGTTACATTCAGACTACCATACATTGTATTTCTTAATACCATTGAATATACTGAATCATTACACATTTTAAAATTACACTTTTTCATCTATGTCTTTGTAATTTTAAAGATCTATTTACTTTTATTTGATGTATATGAGTGTTTTCCCTGCTTATATGTGTATGCAGTGTCCATGGAGGCCAGAGACGGGCAGGGTTCTGGAAATGGAGTTATAGACAGTTGTGAGCTGCCATGTGGATGGTGGGAATTGAACCCGTGTCCTCTGGACGAGCAGCCAGTGCTCTCTAACTCCTGAATCATGTCTCCAGTCCCAGATCCTTATACTCTCGGAAGACAAACCTTATGTGTGGAAATGAATGGCTGTCATTTTGTATTAGAAGCAAGATGGAATATGTTTTTTTTCCCCATTATTCCTGCATTCAGCCTACCTTAAGCCTCACAATCACCGTTTACTTCCAGCCCTGGAGCCAACCAGTGGCCAAGCCTTGCTCAGCTCACCTTGCTGACATCTCTCACAGTGGGTCCCCCAACAGCTGTGGCGATTTAGTCTACCATCTTCTGCATCTGCACCCTTATGGCTCTTGGTTCCTTGCTGGGCCATCTTGCTCCTTCCATGCAAAAAAACAACCCATCATTTCCAAACTATCCCCCTTTAATTCTATTCTGCCTTTGTAAGCCTGGAAGTTTATGATTATTAAATGTCTTTTGTAAAGACTGTTTTTTTTTTTTTTTTTTTCTTTTAAGCTTTTTTGATCCCTCACTGATCAGAACCCTGTTGGCTGCCTGAGGTTCTTTCTCAAACAAGTTGGTGCAAAATGAAATCTGGACACTGGTGTTTTTGTTATTTCTTAACTCTCCTGAAAGTTTTGTGTCAATGACTGGGAGCCTGCTTGGCTCAGGATGGCTCTCTCTGAAGTACTCAAGTATGTAGAAAGACACACAGTTTACAAGTAAAAATACACAAGATGCTTCCATTCACATCTTGAGTTTTCTCTTTATTTTGTACTGGCTTTTTAAAATCCACTTTGTGAGTTTTCAGAGCCCTTTGGCTTTTGGTTCAAAGAAGTGTTCTCCATCTTCTGCTCTCTCCTGTTTTTGCTAGATACGTGTTTTGGATGGCTCTTCCATTTTTTTTTTCTTAAAAACTTTCGAATGGACACAAGGTTCCCTATTTTTTAATGAGTCAAAAACTTGATTTTTCTATCATCATCAATCACCCTGTGAAACATAATTTTAATAGGAGAAAATTGCAAGGATAGACCAAAGAAATATTTAAAATTAATTTGGACAATTTTAGGAAAGAATGATGTAAGTTATCACTTTGAGCAAGGATTCTTATATCTTTATCAAATTAAGCACTGAACACTTTTCAGAGAGTTTTTTTTTTTTTAACTCACCGTCCCCTCTGCCCCCAACACTACACAATACCTGCACATCTGCCTGGTGGTTTGGAACAATAGAAGAAGCCAGTTTTCTTCTCTCCTGAGGAAGAGTAAAAGGGGGGGGAAGAGAGAGAGAGAGAGAGAGAGAGAGAGAGAGAGAGAGAGAGAGAGAGAGAGATCTGTTCAAGATACTTAAGATAGCAATCCAGACTTCTGTCATATCAAGAGAACTGAGCATTGGTGGCCAAGGGACTCTGGGGCTTAGTGTTCTATGCTGCCCCAAATCTTCACATGCTAATGATGCAGAACTGAGAAGAACAGGGCTGACCACATGGCTACGTGAGGTTACTGCACAGAAGTCCCAGGCCAGGACAGGAAGATCTGCAGATATGCAAGTCTGCAGACTACAGGAGCTAGCATAAGGCTGTGTCAGCAGGAGGGGTAAGCAGACTACCAGCTACTCTCTCACATTTCAGCATTGAAGGCCAGGAAACGAGGGATACAGCCCTGGAGAGAGAGAAGATAGAGGACATCAGGACCAAGGGTCCAGGTCTCCCTACCACATGAGGATGTTAATTTGCCACACGCACGTTTAGCTGGAACTATATTAGGAAGAAGTATCCCTCCTAGGGAAGACTAGGCATTTGTATTTTGTTCAGTGATTCCCTTCCTTCCTTCCTTCCTTCCTTCCTTCCTTCCTTCCTTCCTTCCTTCCTTCCTTCCTTCCTTCCTTCCTAGCAAGGTAAATATCAACATGTAATTACTAGAATGAAACAGGAGCTTATATTGAAGTTAGTTCAATGAATAAAAAAACCTTACAGTATAATATCCTTTAATCAAAATATAAGACTTAAGAAAAATGATAAACTCCAAAGGATTGATATTTACAACATGAGTATTTTCTAAGGAAGAATTTATAAGGTGAAAAAAAGCTGAAAATAGGCATAAGGAAACAGTTTTTCTAAATTAATAAGAAATTTAATTTAGGCCGGGCGGTGGTGGCACACGCCTTTAATCCCTGCACTCGGGAGGCAGAGCCAGGTGGATCTCTGTGAGTTCGAGGCCAGCCTGGTCTACCAAGTGAGTTCCAGGAAAGGCGCAAAGCTACACAGAGAAACCCTGTCTCGAAAAACCAAAAAAAAAAAAAAAAAAAAAAAAAAAAAAAGAAATTTAATTTAGAATGAATAGTAAAATATTTAGATTGCAATTAAATTTTGATTATATATATTCATCATATGTATTTCTGTTATATACACATATTTGTTATATATAACTTTGGAAAACCAGAGTAATTAAGAAATTATGTATTTTAGGCTTTTAGGGCTTATATACAAAGATACTTTACTACAATTTTTTATATTAAAGTAAGTGTGTCTTAATTATAAAAACTTAAAGTTATAAATATAATTTAATCACTGAGGATATAATCATAGTCTTATCACAAAACCCCTCATTTTAGTGAAATTTTGGTCTTTTTTTTCCCAAAGTGTATATATTTATTTACTCAGTTGTAACCTATGAAATTACTGGTATTTTACTGTTTTTGATTTGTGAAATTGCATGTTTCATGGGTAATAATACAGTCTAGGAGAATGTATGTGCACACAACACATACACACCTTCATGTTCTATGTGCACACAACACATACACACCTTCATGTTCTATGTGCACATGCACATAGGTAAAAGTGCATTCTTCCTTATAAAAGCAAGACGTATTATTTGTAAATTTTTGACTTAACAATGTATTGAGAATATCTTTACACATCATAACCCTCCTATGACTCCATTTTTAAATGTTAACATAGTATTTCACTGCCATTTTATTATAGAAATAATATCAAAATATCTACTAATAATCAGTTTATTTTTGGGAGTTAGGCTATAAAAATAAGTATGTAATAGCAGAAAAAACTTAAAAACATAAAACTTATAATTGAAATGTGAAGATATAATAGTTACCTTTCAATAAATATATAGGCCAATAGATATATAATACTTTAAATTTTTTCTTATTAATTGGAAAATTTTTGTTCCTTGTATTTTATCCATTTCCATTCCTGTAAACATGGTATAAAGACACATTTTTTCCCTATCTGCCAGTTTGCTAGGTGAAAAACTAATTTATTTCCCTTTTTGTTCCTAAGTCTGGATAATTCTTCAGATATTTAGCAGTTTGTACTTCCTTAGTCTTCCTTTTTGTTTTTTAAAATTGTTTCTTCATGCATTTGTTGCTTCTGCTGGATCAGTCCAGCATCTAAGATTGCAGTCTGGCCTCTGGTTACCCCTCCCTTCCGCCCTTCCCTCCTCCCTCCCTTCCTCCCTTAATTTCTTTCTTTTGAGATAGGACTTAGAAGCCGGGCGGTGGTGGCGCACGCCTTTAATCTCAGCACTCGGGAGGCAGAGGCAGGCAGATCTCTGTGAGTTCGAGGCCAGCCTGGGCTACCAAGTGAGCTCCAGGAAAGGCGCAAAACTACGCAGAGAAACCCTGTCTTGAAAAACCAAAAAAAAAAAAAAAAAAAAGAGATAGGACTTAGAGTGTAGCCCAAGCTTGCTTTGAGCTAACCATCCCCTGTCCCCACCTCCTGGGTGTCGGGACTGTAGATGTGTGCCGCCACATCCACTTCTGGCCACTAGTTCTGATGCAGGGGTTTCTGTCCTTGGAGTCAAGTTGTTATATATGTCTCTTAATCTACTAGTATTGATTTTCCGTGAAATATTTCTAACAAAGAGTTCATAGACAGTTTAGAAGTGGAGAGATCTGGATGATTTCATTTTCTTCACGTAACTTGAGGATCTAGCATATGAATATGCTGATAAGGGCAGGGCACAGGGCTCCATAAGGGAGGTTATTGGTTTCCATCACCCTTCAGCCTTCCTCAGCCTCTTATGGACCAGCTCTCTGTGGGGCAACTATCAAAATAGGACACTGGCCAATAGAACAATATTTAAATCGCTTTTTAATTTTTTTCTCTGTGTCCAAATTCTGTTTTAATGTTCCTTCTTTCTTAAGAACTGATTGGTTTACTGTAAAAAAAAAAAAGCAGTATTTTTTCTCCCTACAATATCTTGTTTAAAAATCTCTCTTTGGCTTGCGGCATCTTGAAGGCCATATTCTAATCCCCCTTTCCAATCTGCCAGCCTGATTAAGCTAGTCAGTGAGCCAAGAGGATCTAACAGCCAACGTGGTAACTTCAAAAGGAAAGATAGGGATCTAAGCCTTTCCATGCCAACTATGCGTGGCGTTGATTGTGTGTTTTATCTCATCTATTCTCAGATGAACATTATGTGATATTATCTTTATTTTACCCATTATACAAGCCAACTGACACTCTCGCCAGTTAAAAAGAAAGTGAGCCCAGGTTTGAAAATTTTTCTTTTCATGGGGTTCAGAGGAATCATATTGATAAAGTTAGAAATTCATAGTCTTTCTCTTTTAAAAATTCTTTGAATTTAAAATAGAATTGTGTAAACAATGAATTCTGGGATGATCTTCAAATTATACATCATTGTGAGTACTTACACAGCCATGAAAAAAGAGGCGTTGACATTTTTGTATTTGAAGCATGTATGATGATTCCCTTGTTGCTGTTTTAAGATGTGTCCTGAGGGGAAAAACTGTGGCTCCTGAAGTCGGAAGATTATCCATGATTCCATTTAGAAAACAGTATCATCTGTGTCGGGAAGTATGCGTGGTTGCTAATACAGCTGTCTAGTAATTTATCTTTGACAGTGAAGGAAATACCATACTCATGAATGCATGAGCAGATGTCTGTCAAGCTTTCTGCCATAGCAGCTGACAGCTGACCAAAGGCTTAAAAGGTGTGTGTGTGTGTGTGTGTGTGTGTGTGTGTGTGTGTGTGTGTGTTGGGTGGCCAGAAGTTCTGGATAGCACAGACTGAGAATTCTTAAACATTGTGAGACTTAGCCATTAGTAAGCAGAAAAAGGGAAAGCTTGGTAGAAAGAGAGAAAAAATATTTTAGGAACCTAATTACAAATTTGACCAAATGGTACCAGTGTGTTCCTAAAGAATAGGGCAAAGATGACCTTGCCAATTCGCACTCATTTGCTAAAGAATTAGGAGAAAATGCCAATAATTCTGGGGGAAATTTATGCTATCAGCAACTCTGATAAATTTCTAACAGATAAGTTTGTATAGGAGCAGTTAGTGGAGGACTTCATTGTTAAAAAATAAATAGTAAGAAATTCTCATGTCCCCAGCGTGACTTGTAAGGACACAGCACATTCTGAATAGATTGGCATTTATGTGTACTTCCTTTCATTTTGAATTACACATGCTTTATTGATGCTGAGTCATCAGGATGAGAATTATCTTTGTAATTATGGAAAAAAGTTATGTTTTATTGTGCCTACACTTTTGAGACTCAGCACTTAGCTAAGATGCCAGTGGCATTCAGCCAGGAATTGTCAAGGCAGAGAGAGAGCCCTGAATGCCAAGTTTTAGTGGAATTTTGGTCTTAGGGATCCATTCTTTGTATGAAAGGTCATCTGTTAAAAAAAAACAATGGTATTGTTTCAAATCTAGACTAATGTGTTTGGATGGTGATGCTAAACCCAGGTGCTGTCCATTAATGGTGTTTCATAGACACCCCCAAACAAACCCTGAATATTTATCCCCATCTAATCCTGACACCAGTTTTCCCTTATATGATTAAAGAATAGCCAGCCAGCAATAGTATATTTATATACAACACACATAAATATAAAATTCCTTGCTATTTTCTCCAATTGGTCAATGTTTCTAGGATGAGTATCTATCTAACTTCTTTATAGTTCCTCATGACCTTATCAATGTTCTGTTCTCACATTGGTAAGGAATACCAACATTTTACAATTATCCAATGGAAAACTTGTGTACAATATTTATAATTACTTGTGATGTTTTATGTCACTTTAGTGCTTCATGTGTAACAGGCACCGCATGTGTGCTCAAAGTCACACTCATGAATGGGATCATTCCTTGATGATCTAATGTTTCAGTGCCGTCCTTGGTTCCTTGCAGAATGGAAATCGTGAGTGCTGATAATCCCCTCTCAAGGCCTTTCTGAATGTTCATCTGAGTTCATTTTGTAAGTGAATGATCGAGAACACAAGCTGAAACCAAGGAGATCAAATAGTCTGGTCTCAAGGGACTAGGGGCTGACTAGAGAACCTGAAACAATCTGTAGTATCAAGACCTCAAGGTACCCATTTCCTGCTGCTGCTTTGCCTCTTCAGCACACAACCCTTTAATTAGTGTGTGTGTATATGTGTGCGTTCTCTTGGTTTGGACACTCAGGTGTCTTCTTCCTCGGTCATTCTTTAGTTTTCTTTACTCTTTACTTCATATTTTTCCTTCCTTCCTTCCTTCCTTCCTTCCTTCCTTCCTTCCTTCCTTCCTTCCTTCCTTCCTTCCTTCCTTCCTTCCTCCCTCCCTCCCTCCCTCCCTCCCTCCCTCCTTCCCTCCCTCTCCCTCTCTCCTTTTTTTTTTGTTTTTTTGAGACTCTCTCACTGAACCTGGAGTCTAGAGCTCACCAATTGGCTAGGCTGCGTGAGTTCCAGGCAACCTGCCTCCCCAACTTACTGCCTCTTGGATGCTACAGATCCGAACTCAGGTCTTCTTCTTTGGGCCCACAATCCATTTGCCCACTGAGTCATCTTCAAAGCCCTTGCTGTGCTCAGTAGGTCTTTTCTTAGTTATGCAATTGTGACTTAGAAATAGGCGTGGTTCTCACTGAGGGCATTGCCATGGAAGACGCGTGTGTGAAGCGAAGCTTGGTGCAGTAGATGGAATGCCCATCCATCAGATTCAAGCGTTAAACCCCATTATGATGTTATATGGGAACGGGGACTTTTGGACTTGGGTGGATAATGGGAGTGGAGGTATTAGGAATGACATTGGTATCTAATAAAAGGGGAACAGAGAGCTGCTTTCTCCTTCCAAGAGAGGACACAGAACAGAGATGGCAATCTATGAGGGAGGGTGCCCTCTCACGCATCAAATCTGCTGATGCTTTGACCTTGGACTTGGCTCTCCTCTAAGACACTTTGCAGAGATGAATGTTTGCCTGCAGACATCATTTGGTTCCCATTTCGACATGTCTCCTCACTTACCTTCTCTTTCCTGACTGTATTTCAGCCTCACCTCTAGAATATGGGAAGATGGCTGTTTTCTGCCAGAGGATTTGGGTCTGTCAGTCATTGGGCAGAAGATAGTAACCATTATGGTTACAGCTATTCACTCGCTAATTCAGGATTAAAATAACATTGCCAAGTATGATTTATAATACAAATCTCCCTTAAACACCAGAGTTACTCTAGGGCAGAATTTCTGATCCTCAACAGTAGAGATAGTTAGCTGGATGATGATTATTGTAGAAGCCTTTCTGTGCATTGTGGAATATTGTCAGCATCCTTGGCCTTGTGGAAAGTTATCAGCAGCCTTGGTTTCTACACACATTAGATGACAAGGGCATTCCCTACTTGGTCATCACAAATGTCTCCCTACCTTGCCAAATGTTCCAATGGAGGGACAAAATCTTCCAAGTGAGATGAGCCATGGGAACACCTCACAACATTTTACTTCTGACTTTTCTATGGTATGTTATTTTTTTTCCCCAAAATAAGTTATCTGTTCTGGCAGTGTTGATTCAGAACTTGTGCCCTTTGTTTCTCCCAGGATGGATTGGCTGTTCCACTCAACTGCTCTGCAGTTTCTACATTTATCAACTTAGTATCTTCCTTTAACCACCACTTAGCAGGAAAGAGACCTACTGTGTATAAGAGGATGAAAAGTAGTATATTCTTTTTCATCTTTTCTTCCCTTCCTTGATAAAGCCTTTAGATTCCATTGTGTTTTATATCTAGTTACAACTGAGCAATTCTTGGCCTTGGGAATTTGAGTGGATTGTAGTTTCATGAATCCTGGGGATCAAAACTGACTTTTCCTTCTTTTCCTTAAGGGCTTTGTTAATGTCCAATTCACTTAACCAATTGACTCTAGAGTCCTACTCAAGGATAGTAGTAGAATATAAAAGAGTGTATTTAGTGTGATCCCAGCCTGCACATACATGTAAGCACACTGGATGTCCTCTCTCTCTCTCTCTCTCTCCCTCTCTCTCTCTCTCTCTCTCTCTCTCTCTCTCTCTCTCTCTCTCTCTCTCTCACACACACACACACACACACACATCACACACATCACACACATACACACACATACACACACTGGAGAGATATGTTTCAAAGCATAACACTCACTCAAGTGGAATTTGTAGTGTTTCTTTCTTTTGCACATTTCTGTCTTTTGTACAATAGATACAAAAGTCATTTATTGTACAAAATAGATAATTTTAATGATTGTTAAACTTAAAAAAAATTAAAAATGCTCTAAGTCTCTGCAATATAATGTAAGACTTGGCACCTGTCTATGGGTGTTAATAGTAACAAGAGTTTGACTGAAATGGCATTTATTTTTAGAAGACACAAGGATGACTGAGTCACCCATCATATTTTAGAGGGAAGGATGAAACAAGAAACCCCAAAGGAACAGGTGAAGATTTGCTAGGCTGGTTTCTGTCTTGTGCTCCAAGTTTTATGGGTCAAGAAATATGTATGTGTATGAGCTCAGATGGAACTTTCCTGAGCTCCCTCGGGGCTGAAATTAGCAGTGAGCTAAGGCTCTGAGCCCCAGAGAGAGTCACCCAGCAGAGAATGGCTAGTGTATCCTGGGACCGTGTATATTTAAAAGCTGTCCAGTGAGTACTCTGTGTTCCTAGAGCATGTTGGACTTGCTGGTCTCCAAGTGGCTTGAATACAAAACACTTCCCTGAAACACCATTGGCTGCTAAGCTGGCTCACAGACCGTGGCCTCCAGAGCCTCAGTGAACCAGAACTCACAGACACAGATACTGTGTAGTCTTAGAAGCTCCCAGGGAGCTTCCCTCAGGGAGATACTTCAGTGCTGCATTCATGGGCTCATATTCTTTCTCGTCACATGTACATCACAAAATGCTATAGCAGAGTGTCTGTGACTGGTGAAGGGGGAAGAGTGGATGAATGAAGATTGTTAATTCTGACTGCATAGTTTGATCAATGATGTGCTTGTCACCAAGTTTGGGTGATACAGAAGAGGCAGCATACAGGTTTGGGAAAAATATACATCAGGCCCTGAATCCGACTTCCACCACATGCTCCCACACTGCACACATAACGAGAAGCCACCCAGCCTCCTGCGGCTCTCTTCCTCATCTGTGGAGAAGGTACCACACAGACTTCCTTCTAGTTTCACTGCAAGGATAAAGACATTGAACATGGGTAAGAATGGCTTGGTGTGTGGCGGGCCACTTAACGTTCTCTTCTCTCTGGTCACTTTCCAGATGTGTGGCTGACAAGTCGCATCCATCACACATTTTCACAAACTAATTTCTGTGAAGGGACAGGGAGTAAGTGTTTCAGTAGTGGGATGAGAGGAAAAACTGAGATACCACACACGTATTTACATTTCAAAGAGAAAACACATTTCTGCTAGTTTTCATTGATGAAAGTAAGAATATGAGCATAAAGGTGATGTACAATATTCTTCTAATATAACATGAAATGGAAATAAAGGAATTGGCAGGGAATAACATTTCATTTAATTAAGGTTCAAAGATAGGGATCCTATCATCAAATTGATGGCCACTGTTCTCTGTACAAACCAGTCTTAGCTGGTAAGATATCCAATATCAGATGGCAGACTGAATTTGTTCTATAAGCAAATAATGAATTTGTTCCATAAACAAATTCCTACTGTGGGACATTTTATTTCTAAGGTCAATCTCTACTTGTGCTCTGACCCTATTAGTGAGGAGTGAATGATTTGAAAACATAATTGATAAGCAATTCTGTGGTGATATATTATGTACCCTAATAAACTTGCCTGAGGATCAGAGAAGAACAGCCAGCCACTATTCTTACCTCTATGAAATCTTCAGCCTAAAGAGAGAGTGAGTTCCTGTTTCCTCACATCTTATGTACCTTTCTCTGCCCTGCCATATTACTTCCTGGGATTAAAGGTCTGTGTGCTTCCCAAGCAAAGGCATGAGATCTCAAGTGCTGGGGTTAAAGGTGTGTGCCACCTCTGCCTGGCCTCTATGTCTAATCTAGTGACTGGCTCTGTCCTCTGATCCTCAGGCAAGTTTACTAGGGTACACCATATCTCACCATACAATTCTTAAAGAGTTGCCATCTGGAGAGGAGGCAGAAATAATTCTATAAATGAATGGACTCTGAGATGTTGTCAGAGTACTTAATCTTTTGTAACTAGATGATTCTCCAAAGAATATCCTCTTTTATGGCCGAAATCTGGAAAAGAGTGGGGAGAAATTATCAGGCCCCACAAACTGACAACCTACAAAGAGATAATCAAGCAATAAATAGATATGAAAGCAGAGGGCCACTTAAACAGATTCTCCCGGCTTTTGATCAAGTAAGAAAAAGACCAGCCTGTCTCCAGTGATGATGCAGCTAAGTCAGGGCTTACCATTTGGCACATAAATATCAGCATCCCTTCCTGCTAGCCTCCCAGTGACCAGGATGGACAGATTCAGGTGTATAGACTGAAGTGACTGACCAGTGCTGAGGTGAAAACCAGACTGCAAAATTCTGTGAGGAGTGTTCTTCCCACAAGACAGCACATCTCGGTGGAGAGATAGAGATAGTTAGGAAATATCCAGTGGAAGAGAGGAGACCTAAGTGGCTGTTGCAGCAGCAAGATTTGTTTACAAACTGAGGACCATGCGAGGACTATGATGCTGAATATTTGACGGATATGGATGTGGGTTGAAACATATGGATGAAGAAGGGACTAAGATAATAGTGGAGAGAACCCAAATCCTAGTGGTAACTCGTTATTTCTATGACAGAAAAGAATGATCTCTCTGCAGCAGGAGTTTTAAAATTCACTCAGAGACCAATGATGATAAAGTTCTTTAGGAGAGTATTTAAGAGTCCCAAGACAGGTGCTCATAACTTACAATGTTAGTAACTAACTTCTTCGAAAAGAGCCAAGCTTGAGGCAGGGATATTTTGAGATGTGTCACTTTGACTGGGGAGCAATATTTAAGAAAAGAGGATTTAGCAAGTGGGCTTTGGTGGTAGATTTTAAAAATTCTCCTCCGAGTCGATACAAACATGCATTTCTCCATTCGTGTGTCAAGAGAACATAGACCAAATGTTTCAAATTATTTTTAACTAATACCTTGGAATAAAACACAGAGTTCACATAAATGCCAAAGAAAAGTGGAAGTACTTTCAAGCAAAATTTATTAGGTTATCTACTCAAGAAAAACACAATGACCTTTGCTTGTAAGAATTCAAAGTCAATGACCTGAAAGCCAGGTCTGAATATTTTTTTTTTCCTTTTAAAATCAGATACAGAGAGTAGAAACAGCAAATTTTCTTAAATATGACAGGCAACGGAGTTGAAGATTTGTTTTCATAAACGGTGTGAAAAAGTAGTATTCATTCAGCTGCATGTGGCTGGCTGATTTCCAATCCCAAGTTTAGTTTTTCTAATATAAAGTTGGTTGTGAACTGGATAGTAAAGTGACTTTCTCAAAGGTGTTCCCCCCACCCTGTAAATGACGTTCCTCTGTAAGCAATATTTATGTGCATTTCAGATTGGCTACAAAGATCTTTTCAATTCATAGAATTTTGTGTAGATGCTAGCTTCCAGATTCATGCTAGCCTGTGACCTGTGAAGATATCATAAAGGGTGATCTGCTGGAAGAGTTTAAACTCAGTGTAAGTGAAGGATAACGATCCAATTTGGAAATCCCCCTGTTTTCTGAACAAGTAAATAGTCTGTACAAAAAGAACAAACATATGTACAAAATGCTAGAGTCTACATGTTGTACGAGATCAAGCATTGCCCATGGGAGGAAAGCCATAAAAAGTTTTGTCTATAAGGTGCTAAAGATTCAAAGACAAACAGGTCTTATGTAAATTCATTCGAAATACAAAGGTAAGTCTCAGGGTTTGTGGAACACAGGCACTGTGAATCCGTTCAATCTTTCAGGTTTGGTATCATGTTATAGAACTGTTTGGGGACAGAAAATGCAACCTGAATGAGTTAATCATTGTTTCTAAAAGTGCCTAATTTATTATTTCTAGGAAGTATTTTACACATACCAGAAAAATCAGGCTCAACATATATATATATATTCCTGTCTGCAAATGGAGTCAGGATTCTGGGTTCCATAGAAGAAAAATAATTATTGTAGTAAAAATAATTGTATTGATCATTGTCCTTGCTAAAGCCAGCCTTAACACTCAGGGTGCTCCTGAAGTACTCTATAAAATCATGTGGGATTCTTTGACATTTCCATAAAATGTACAACATAGCATATGATTTTTATGTCCTTATACAACCTCGAATGTGTAAGTGTACACACAGTGAAACTTACCTATGGGTATTACTTCCTTCTCTTTGCCTCTCTTACTAACACTGCTTTTAAGTTTTAACAGATAAATAAAACACTAAGAGCTCACTGTTCATGGTGCTGATGATTACATTTTAATATAAAACAGCAATGCAAATTTACAACACGATTTTTCCTGCAGTGTGGCTAAACCTTCATGATAGTCATAGTAGTGATCAATGGCTCTTAATCACTCACTGTTTGCACTTCTAGTAAGTACACACACACATACACACACACACACACAAATGGGCAGGAAAGACTCCTAGGTGAAAACTTAATGCAATCAACAAAAATCACACCCATCCCTATTAACTTTCCTACTCACTCTAGATTTTATAATCACTGTGCATAAAACAATATATAGTAAGTGCAGGCAAACAATAGCTGAAGCATAGTTGTTATATAGTGTAAACCCAGGGCACTAGGCAAACTTGTGAAAGGAAAATATACGGCCAAGCTGAAAGTGAAAATGCAAACCACAGCATTTCAGAAAACTGGCTTCCTGAGGACAGAACACCTTCCAGAGAGGTGGACCTACAGCCATGAGACCAGACAGCCTCCTGGAGTCTCTTCTCCCTCCCTTCCTTCCTTCCTTCCTTCCTTCCTTCCTTCCTTCCTTCCTTCCTTCCTTCCTTCCTTCCTTCCTTCCTTCCTTCCTCCTTCCTTAACTATCCCACTCTTTTTGAGTATGATGACTTTCATTCTGATTCCACACACACACACGTTTCAAAGTTCAGGACAGAAAGCAGGAAACGGCATTTATGTGGGTGTAAGTTTGCCACATTTCCCTAAGGCTCCTAGCCTCCCCAAGGCTCCCAGCGGCAGTCACTGCTGGTGATGTGGTGGCAGCAGGTGGCGCTGGTGATGGCCTATGGGAAACCGTAAGGCATGGCAGCGACAGGCCTGCTGGGATGTTGCAGGTGAGTTACACACATGTGTTGCTGCCATGTGGAGTCAAGAAGGAGGGAGGTGATTCACAGCCTCTTGACGTAGTTCCCGGGAAAAGTACCAAAGAATTTGGTTCTTCTTGAAGTTCCTGAAAACAGAGGCAATAAATGAAAAGGTGTGTAACAGCAATGAAATGTCAGGTACTACGTCTGCTTGAAGACTCTCCAACTGCAAGGGTTCACTGAGAGAGCAAGCCCTAAATAGTTTGGGAAGGAATAAAGAAAACTCACTTTCGGACAATAAAAAGAGAAAGCCGGCAGTTTAACTGTCTTGCCTGATGTTGTTATTGTTGAATTTGCATACGTGGTAGATTTCCATCACATTGATCTAAATGGAGAACCCCACTATCCCAATCTAGAGAGGCAGACAACTGTGAAGAGAGCTGGGCAGTAGGGCTCAGGTCACCACGATGCCAAGCAAGGACTAAAAGATAACTCTGAGGCTTGCAGTGGGATAAGATGACTGATGAGTAAGGAATACACACAGGAGTAAGGGTTGGTTCCGGAGCAGGAGACCTCCTCTGTGGTGCCACATGGCCACTGGAGGGGACACAGCCAATATCACAAGTGTTACAATCTCATGCTCAGTGCTACCCCACTCACTAAAAACGCGGTCACATTTCTTAACAAAATAGAGACTTCTGAGCAATTAAAAAAAAATCACTGAATTTTTAAAAAATAGAAGATTGGCGACTGCTTATGTGGGTATGTGGAAGGGAGCTCAACCATTGAGGATGATGTCTAACAAGGGCAGTTAAACCAAGGGCATGCATGGCTGTTCTTATGATCCTCTTTGGTTTCATATGCCACAATTCTTCGGATATTTTCTATAAAGTCTTTACAATAAATTATTTTGTATTTTATCATAGCAGATTGGGTAGGGCCTCTAAAATTTCATTTCTCATTAACATTCTATAATTTATTGGCTTGTTTACAACCCCTGCAAATCATGTATGTATACCACTTCTCTTCTTGTAGATGGGGATGAATAGAAATAACAGAATTTAAGGCATGTATCTGTCCATGTGACCTCAGTTCTTTCATTAGCTCATCACTGCTGGACTGGTGATCTAGAGAAAGATTTCATCCTCACACCTTTATTTTTAAAAAGATTTTATGTGTACGGTATTTTTGCCTGAATGTATGTCTATTGCTACACATGTACACAGTACGTGTGGAGGCCAGAACGGGTATCAGATGCCCCTGAAACTGGAGTTATAGACAGTTAATAGCCACCATGTGGGTGCTGAGAATGGAACCCAGATCTTCTTAATTCTCTCCAGCCCTCCCTACACTTTTCCTTGTCACCTCTTTCCTTTGCGTCTGGGTGTATGCTTTTGTCTACTAACATTTTCTTAGAGGACCTCAAGTTGTCTCCTCCTCCTCTTCATCTCTTTGCTCCTCTCCCTCCCCTGCTTCTTGTGCTGGGGGCCGGACAGCTGAGCAGTGGGGGATGTTAAGCAGGTACTCCATGGCTGAGCTTTCAGTCTTTAGGATGGTAACTCCTGGCTTGCCTTTGAAGCGGCAACAAAGGTAAGTCTCTCTTCTGCTAACCGAAGCGGAGGAGGATCCCTAGACTTTCATCATGGGCTCCATCAGTCCTAGCAAATGGGTCAGTCTCCTTTTCATCTTGCTCCCCATCAAATGACGTTGCCCCTGATGACAGCTAACATTTTTCCATCAAACAGAGCAGAGGTTTTTCCCGCCTGGGAACATCTGATGTTTGTGTAATTGTTATTGTGACATCACAGTCATTGCTAGTTGGTTCTATTTAAAGAAATTTTCCTAGTTGGGTCGAAATAAAGCTAGCAGAAAATCACATATACCCACAGCAGTAAATGCTACACTTTATTAAAATGCAGTGGCCTTGGGATATATAGTACACCATGAATTCAAAGAGAGATTGACTCTCCCAGTGACCCATGCAAGTGAGCAAATTTAAACAAATGGTGAAATAGCCAGACGTGTCTGAGAAAAATTGAGCACATACCCACAAACCATCCATCGTCACACTTTTCCATCACATCAACGACATCACTTTCTCTGAGTTCCAGCTCATCTTCATTCCTAGGAGTATAGTTATACAGAGCCTGAAACCTTAAACAGGACAAATGGGCATGTTTATTTCATATCTTCATGAATTTATAGAAGTTAGCATAACACTCATTTCAGCTCTAACATTTCTATTGTCAATGTGCTGTGTTAGGAACGTTGAATCTTTTCTAAACATGTAAAGCCAATGGTAACATTCAGATTCTCATGGGAATCACAACACTTTAATAACATTTCAAACTTACAATGAAAATATTCAGGGAAGATAATAATATTCATGAATTCAGCAAAAGCATTCTGATATTTGCAGGCCAGACTTGCATCTAAACTGTCTAGACATATAATGTTTGTTATTCAGGTGCTACATAACAATATAGAATCTAAAATAAATGGTATCTGTATTGGACAGCCACATTAAGATGGATTACAGATTTAGCTAGCCATAATCATAAACAAATAATGGAGACTTGGAAATGGAATTCTCAAATGGTTCTAAATTGAGTTGTACAAAATGCTTCAGACACACATTTTGTAAATGATGTGGGAATTATTATAAAAGGAAGACGATGTATTTATCATAGGAAACCCTTTAAGGAAGATTAGTTTTATAATCTGAATCAGGATTTGAAATGTGAAGATTTCATGCAACTCACCTATGACCTTGAATCATAGGTGAGGCTTTATGCATGGCCATCCCTGGCCTGGCTCAGCCAGCAGATCCTGGACTTTTAAAAATGTGTCCAGGAAAAAACTGTGCTTGCATTAAAAAAATCTTTGAAATAATCATGTGTGAGAGAGAATTATGGAAAGAATGCCACCATCTTGTTTTTCTTGTCTGAACTCCTTGATAGAGAGATGATGACATTTATCTATCATGTGTTTGAATACTGAATATATTTGGCATTGACTTTTATGACTATTAAATCTTGTGACTATTAGCATGGACCAGTCCTTGGGAAAGTAAAGACTGTCATTTTAGAGGCTAAGAAGGCTGGAAAGAATTTGATATGTAGTCAGTGGGAATTTTTCATGATATCACTTATTTGTCACTAGTATGATCAGAGGATTAAAAGGACTGATAAATTTGTTTCCATTGCTTTTTATAATTGTCATATAATTGTGCTAATGTAAGAAAACAACAACAATATTCTGGAGGCCCTTTAGATTTATTTTAGGCCACTGTTAAAAAGTAGATGACACTGAATTCAACTTTGGAACAAGAATGCTTTATTTCTGATTACTTTATCAAGTCAGAACAATCATATTTTGGTAGACTAAGGCTATTCTGGTACTTGAATTGAAACATCGTGCTATAAATGTGCAACAGCTTCGCTGGTTCCCTCTCTGTTTTTTGTCTCCTGATCATGGGATGTAGATAAAATTGGCTTCAGGGAGTTGTATGAAAGAGCTTTGCCTTTCTGTAAAAACCATCATCTTCCCTAGCCTGGCACCCACCCCTGAAATCCCCACATTAGAGATTTCTTCCCTAGTTAATAATGTTCCTTTCTAGTGGGCAATTTTAACTGTTGATATTCTTTGAGCCCTTTCAAGTCCTCTGACGTCTTTTGTTGGGAGGGGCTTCAGCTTCCGGTCATGGATAGAAACAGAGCCAGACCCTAGAAGAGGTGCCAAGCGAGACGGGCAGGGGCCACCTCACTAGGATGTTTGCCTGGGTCTGGCCTTAGGAGAAGAGGAAAACCATTTTTTTGTTTGCATGTTGGTTAGCGTGTGAGGCTGTTGGTGATAGAATGATGTGATTTTGGATGTTCACAGGGCAAGGGGATTTCAGCAAGGCTCTTTGTCCATTCTCAAGCTTGAGGGACATGGTCATCCCTGGCTGCTGTGTTGACGGATGTACTCTGCAGTTGCTTTGGGAAAGCAGAGTCTCTCATTGAGCTTCTCAGGCTCTAACCTTACTGAGGCATAACTCCAACCACTTACAGGTCTATTTAAGGCCACAGACTCCAGCTGCTTGAAGATTCTCAGGGTCCTTAGAGCTAATAAACCAGAATTGGCATGGACTTCCAGCTCATTTTTATATAAGGAAAGCCAAGTACTCGTGCCAGAATTTATTTACCATAGTGGTTTAATTAGATCACACAGAAAAAGATTTCATGGAAACACAAACAAACCTTCCTGGAAATCCTTCTACCTCTGCTGGTTTTCAAATCAGTGTTGCACGACAGGATATGCAGCCCAATTAAAATAAAAAAAAAATGCTGCTTTGAAATAAGTTGGTGAGATGATGGTGGCGGAGGGGTCAAGATTGCCTCAAAAATAAATTTGTCACTTACGAAATGCTGAGCCAAACTCAAAACTATAACCTGCACCTTTTTATTGTCCTTAAACTGAACCATAGCAAAGTAGCTTAGGTTTCTACTTTTGCTTCACAAAATATTTTTCTAAATATATGCAATTAGCTAACCTTCCACAATCCCTCTAATTCAGGCAGCAACGGAACATAAATTTGATAAAGAATAACATCTAAGGCAAGTTTTGAAAGTGTATTGTTCCTACCTGTGGGCTGTGTAATATTAGAATAGCCAAATGACCACGGCTGCATAGGACACAACAGAGCCCTCCTTGTTCATATGCCTCAGAACGCTGTTTAGTAGAACATGCTAGCCATGTCGTCACCCTACATACCCTGGAGTGTGTTTTTATATGATGTAATCCTATCATTGTTTGCACATGTAAACGAGCAACAGAAACATTATTACAAGTCGTCCTTAAGTTTTTCCAATTAGGTGAGGTTTTTCAATGATTATTACTTCTATCCTCGTCTGTTTGGGATAAAGACACCTTCCTAGGAACACCTTTCTGGCCACACTGTGTGGGAGGCACTTTCAGAGAGTGGTGAGTTCTGAAGGGCGTGTTTTTAACCATGGAGAACAAGGAGGGACTCTTGGTGCTGAAAACACCAGTTCCACACCAGGGCCTGGCCACAGAGAAGAGTCTTGGGTCAGCATGTTTTTCACCAAGTGAACAGAGCTCGGGCAGAAGGCTCAGGTGCACAGGGAAAGGCCAAGGACTCTGGCGGTGGCTTCCGGGGGTCTCTTGGGACTCAGCCTAGGCAGGAGCCAATAGGAAGTGGATAACCGCTGGGTATCTTATTGTAAAATGGGCCAGAGGAAGACAAATGGGACTCTTCAAGGCAATGTGTGATTCATGCAGGTTGATTTCACAAATGTATCAGGAGAGGGGATTTGGAAGGAACATTTGAAAAGGCACATTCTTGGTGTGGTGGAAATTTTTATCATGTATCTGAAGAGTAGTGAGTGCTTTAATACTGCTATCTCTGAAAGACATTTTGAAGCATGTGTCATAGTTTTGGAATTATACTACTAAGGTAGAGCTTAGGTATACTTTTGAAGTATTCCAATAAGTGGAAAGACAATGTTAGGGCATGGTTTGTCTGTCTTTAAAGTTGTGGTTACCAGTTATACAGCCAGTAAAGGAAGAGATGGATTTATAAATTGTAGGAGTCACTGTAACACTGGAAGGTTTTCCTTCGTTATTTATTAATTTTATGTGTATGAGTGTTTTGCTTGATGTATGTATCTGCACCTCTGAGTGCCTGGTACCCATGGGGATGGGATAGGAGAGGGTGTTGGATCCCCTGGAACTGGAGTTACAGATGCTTGTGAGCCCCCCTTGTGGATGTGGAGAATTGAACCCAGGTCCCTTGGAAGAGCATCCAGTGCTCTTAGCCATGGAACCATCTCTCCAGCCCTTCTGTTTTCCTTCAAGCATTAGCGTCCAATCTCATTGAGAAGGCAGAACATCGCAATCTCTTGTGTGGGACACTTCATGTTCACTGTTCGATCCCTTTCCCTTACAAAGGCCTATTGTCCTTTGTCTGGTACGCCTGTTGTCCGTATTGTGGGTCAGGGTTAGTCTTTGATTTAGAAGATAAGAAGAATACTTACGGTTCCCCCCCACCTTGAATGTTTTCATGAGTGAACATAGGACGGTGCGGCTGAAATGAAATGATTTTCAGTGTTATCAGTGCTGGAACAGGTATCATTAAAAGGCAATTTGGGTTATAACATGATACTTTTCTGGACATTTAATATTTCCTGTTGTAAAAAACCAAGAGGAAAGAAAAACAATCCACCAAATAAAGGGTTTCTGTGCTCTTAATAATTAAAGTGTTTTGAAGGGTGCTTTGAATTAGAATACCCAAGGTTCAAACTTTTGAACACATCCACAATCTGATCTCTTCCAGCTTTAAGGGAAGGTTGAGTCCCATTGATTTTTCCAAGGTCAGGAATATGGCAAGAACAAGGACATTAAGTCACAGAAGCAGGGAGTCTGGACTCCGTCATTCACCCTCATTCTCTAGCGCTCTCTCAGACAGGAAGAAGGGAGCCACGCCGAGCAATAACCACATTCACTCTGAGCTTTTCCTCCACAGACGACGACATTGCCACATATGGTACGGGTGAGAAAGTCAATAGCCAGACATCCCATGCTGCATTTGAATTTCAACTCTCTGCTCTCAGTGGGGTAAGGGGTGGGGCAGGGAAGCACATGCAGTTTTCAAAAGGGGAGACAGAGAACTTTCAGAAGAATGCAACGGACAATATCCAGGAAACATATAATGCTTTACCTTAGAAGAGAAATATTGGTAGAAATCCCCAGTGCACTGAACTCTCAAAAGAGTTTCCTTTCTTTTTAAACTAAGCATCAAGACCAGTATCTGTAATAGATACTTATAATATTGGAAATGACGAGCCTTAGCATCCTGAATAGCCACACAAATACTTCAGAAAATGAACTTTAACACATTTGTTGAATATGGGAAACTCAGTGTAATTGACATTGATCATCTACATGCTATGTTTTTGGGAGATAGATACATTTGACCCATTCACATTTCAAACATTTTCTGTGAAACGACAGCTGCCTGGTGAGATAACTAGTCAGATCCTGGACTCTGATGATAATGGAATTTAGTTGTTTATCGGGCCATGTCTTCAGACATCAGGACCAGTGTGCTTGGATACACATAATTATTATGGATTATCATAATGTAGAAAGATTTTCCCTGAAATTGTCCATAGAAATTTCTGGTCCAAGGATGGAGAGGGAACCCTGGGATTCCCTTCAGCATGAGTCTGTTGATCCTGAATTTATCTACTATCTTTCAATCCATATTGTCTATTTAGTGCAGATTAAGTATTTTCACTACTAAAACTTGAAGCTTTAAGTCTATTAATTGGTAGCATTTATTAACAGTATTTCTAGTGTTTTATTCAATATTTATGCATAGAGTACATAGAGTGGAGAAGATGTAATGGCCACAAGGATGATTTACTATACTATAAATCAGCATAAAATTCCTAATGGTATTTAAAATTATAAAGTGAGATTATTAAATATAAAATATTAAAAGTAGCCAGGCGGTGGTGGCGCACGCCTTTAATCCCAGCACTCGGGAGGCAGAGCCAGGCAGATCTCTGTGAGTTCGAGGCCAGCCTGGGCTACCAAGTGAGTTCCTGGAGAGGCGCAAAGCTACACAGAGAAACCCTGTCTCGAAAAAAACAAAAAAACAAATTAAAAAAAATATTAAAAGTATAAGTTATAAGTTATATTATTTTTAAGTATAATGAAGACTAAGCTGGGTATGGTGGCATGCCTTTAATCTCAGCACTCTGGAGTTAGTGAGTTCAAGGCCAGCCTACAAGGGTTACATAGGAAGTGCCTGTCTAAAAAAAAAATGAAGACCAAACCATTCTCCAGACATTTTTTGAGATTTGTAATTAAAGAGATTATTAATCAATTTAAATATATGAAGAAGCAAGTGTAAGCCATCCATATGTATGTATTATATTTCCAGTCCCTTTCTAATTACCTGCTAAGTTAAAAATTGAATACCACTTTAAATCAATCTGTTGGTTAACTTAAAGCAATCTATAATTTGAAGGCTATAGTCCATTATTTAGTATCATCATTAGACTCTTACTTGCTCAGTACCTTTGATTTTCCAGCTTCCAAAATTATTTAAATGAATTGTCTCTTTGACAGTTAGGGAAGCTGGGGTATATCTCTAAGTGTGGGGGTCACTTAATTCCTGTGGGTGTGAGCCAGAAATTTCCTGGCTTTTAATCATCTTTCAAAACATGTCTTTTCCCTTGCTTCACACCCTCCAAACCTTGGCCCCTCCTTTTCCCTCCTGAACCATCAGTTTCCCCCACAGTATTCACATCCTCAGCCCAGAATAGAACCCTTTTACTACAGAGAAGTTGTATACCTCATAAGAGCGTGACTTTTGAAAACATCTCAAAGCCTTTCTTTAACATGAATCATCTTCAGATGAACTAATAACTAGTGGCCTGCTTATGCAGAAAGTTGTCTAGTTGCAGTATTGGAGTTAATATTGTTTACAAAGTCTTGGCCGCTAGAAGAACGGTAGCATTAATGGTCACTTAGGAACGGGCATTTGTTGCTGTTTGGGGCACCGTCTGCTATCGACCTGTGGACACCTTCAGCTCAGATTCCTCATCCTAAGATCAATGGGTGAGACATGATGAGGGTGAATCTTGCCCCCTCATGGGGCCCATAAAGCAATAGATATTTCACCTGACAGCTTCCCTTTGCCATGGAAGGAGTTCTGTCCTCAACCTTATACAGAAAATTAGCTAATATAGCCTCGTCATGTGAAAACCACAGTGGCGATAGATAATTCACCCTCACTTTTTGTTAGTTAAGCTCTAAACCTAAAGACATTGGATGGTTTACTACGACAAATAAATGTTAAAAAGGGATGGAAGGACAATTTTAACTAGCCCCATGTTGAGTGAAGTATTATGACGGACTAGATGGACTAACTTGGTTAAGGTCAGCGTCTGTGTTTTGTCCTTAGTACGGATGTTGTTCGTGTGTCCCGTGGGTATTCAAGCAAAGTGCTTCCGAATGCTGTCTTTGCTACTGTGTCTGCCCTCTATTGCCACCTAATGGCAAGCAGTGGTAATAACACGTTAAAAGTTGTTCTTTGCCTTTGGTTGACGTGGGTCAAATTCCTTCAGTGTTGATTGATTGTGAAAGGATATTCTGAAGCCCACGGGGTAGATAATGATCTGTTTTTCCTACCATGATCTCTCCCATTTCCCGCATTTTCAATTCTCGAGAAGAAATGACTTGCTGGCACCGGTGTTTACGGCCCGCGTTCATTTCTATTTTAACGGCTCAGGCGTTTCTATCACGCACAACGCCTCAGCACTGCTGAGGTAAATACAGAACGATACACACTTAAGGCATGTGGAGAGGCTTACACAGACTGTGAGTCTGAGACGGCGACTCTCAAGTTAACAGGTTGCCATTACCATACAGGGCAATTTGAGCAAAAATTATACTATGATTATATTCCTCCGTGAGGCTTTAGAGTTCAAGAAAATTTTGAAAATCTGATGATGATGCATCATGCTATTTTCATGGCACCCTAATTATTTAACGTTTTTCTTTTGTTTTCTCTTTTTAGTGTCACTGTGGTTATTAACTGTATGAAAGCAACAGTTTCATTAAAATTTTTCATAAGTACATATGACATTTTTCTTTTTTAAAAAATGTTTGTAAAAATGGATACAATGTAAAAATGCATACAAAAGAGGCAGGTTTTAAACACATGCTGTTTTTCACAGCCAGGAACAATCATAAACCCATGCTTACAATGAAGCTGGTTTGAAACCTATCCTAGAATCTGGGATCAGTAGACCACATACACTATTGCAGATGGAAGTTTAAAAGCCAAGTTTTTATTTATACTTCTCTCAACCTATCCCAGGAGAATTAGCTATATGTTAGAGAATTCCTTAAAAAGTATGTGCTGTTACTTTAAAAACAAATGTGGAAGAACTTCGCAAGTGTTAAAAATAGCTCTTGGGTCCCAAGCCATTCTTTCTCAGAAAACGCTAGCTGTAGAACATATTAGCCAGAACTAGCTTGCTGTCACTCCGGTAACTAACAATCCCATTCTTATGCTTATTGGCTATTTTCCCTCTTAGATTACAAAGGTGAAATACACTCTGCATAAATCAAAAGAAAAGAGAATCTTTTAGTCCTCAAACATATTGAATCTAAGACACACATTTATAAGATGGAAAGATGGGCAAGGGAAAAACCTCAGGGTGACTCAAAGCATGTCATCTTACCCCTGGGAACTTACGGATGACAGCCATCAATTTTTGTAGAACTGACTCACTCTTTGTCTGTCCCTGTCTGTTCTCTCTCTTCCCTCCACCCCCAAGTATATGTGTTAGCTCTAGTAGGCTGTTCAGTAGAGACTTAAGGATAGCTACAACAAGCTGATACTTCCCTCTGCCTTTGGCAATACAAGTTGTCTTCAACAATAAAAGTAGGTCTGTCTACACAGAGCAACACACAAAACGCCTTACACAGCAAACGCTATTTGCACGTATGAAATGGAAAAAAGAATGCTAAAAATTAAGCCCAGAGAACTCGAAATGCAGAGCATAGCTGTGAGGCTGGCCGGCCAGCCAAAGCTAAATCAGGGTCCATTAACTTAGACATGGTGAAAGGAGCCCCAAGGTATGCGTAGGTGGAAATCCCCAGATTCCTTGGCTGCCTTCCCTAGAGCTCGGGGTGCCATTTAGAATCCATCAGTTCTCAAGTTCTGCAGATGTTACAGAATTGAATAGTTAGAGGGGAGGCCACGGACCTCCAAGCTCAATCAAAGTTGTGAGGGAATTGGGAGCACACCGGCTCCAGAGAGCAGCAGCGTTACAGAGGGCAGCGTGGAGAGAACGCGGCATGTATCTCCCGAGCAACAGACTATTATGAAATGGCCCACAGTTGAAAATACATCCATAGCAACCGAGAGACACTGGAGCTGAAAGGACTGGAAGCAAGTGAGCTCGGTAGACAACGGGCAACACTTTATTTAGTTCTCCATACTCAGAACAATGACTGGAGAGCAGCAATTGAAGATGGGAAGGAGACAGATGTAGAAAACACACACACACATACACACGGCGCTCTGGTTTGCGTGGGGAAGCATTTGATAGCACCATTTTGGATTTGAGAAACTTGACACATACAACAGGGAAAGCACACAGCCTGTAGCTCCTCAACTACTGGCCGTTACATCTCAAGGGACTCCTCCCCAGCCTCACTTTACTGCCCAATCACAGCACAGGCACCTAAGGAAGAGCCAGGGCGGCCAGGATGACTGCCGCAGGTGGGGGTGTCCGACCCTACCCTGTGGGAACTGCTGTCAGGTGAACTGCAGGACCGCTTAGACATCACTGGGCTACGAGGCGGCTTACCCAGGACAAATGTCTTGCTTTTTAAATCAGCCTAGAAAAGCCATAAGAAGTGGGTTAGTTCTCATCTTCATTACGTGGCCTTCAGGAGGAACCTTCATGGTTGGCTTGTTTTCCATGCACACACACCGCATGCCAAGCTCATGAATACCAGCGGAGCAGGGAGCGCGAGCAGTCCGCATACAGTTTCCCTGCTCCGTACAGCTTCTGCCCTCCAGACGCAGCTGCTGCTATGGTGGGAGACTCATGGTGAAGAAAAGATGTGGAGAGGGAAGCGGGCAGGAGAATGTGTTTGAACGTAATGTGTGTGGCTAAGAACCCGCATCAGAAATATTACCTCCTTATTAAAAGAGTGCTTAATAACTGCATCCAAAACCACCCTTCAACCTGTCTGTTTTCTTTGTATTTACCAAGTGGCAAGCAGTAATAAACAAGGTGAGGTAAGAGAAAATTTGGCTTACTGCCTATCAAGTTTTAGGGAAAGCATTAGGTTCTTAGAGGTAAAAGTGTTCTAACCAAGTCCCTAAGAAGAAAATGAATTTTTTTTTGGTGGGGGTGGGGGATGGGAGGTAGTGGAATATAATCAAATACTGCGTATTGCCTGATTCCAGTTTCCTTTGGTATTCTCTCAGAGTAAGATCTTCACTATGACAGTGAACAGGGGAATCTTTACATGAGTTAGCTTTATTTTTCATTCCAGGACAGTCAAGATCTAGCAATGCAGGGTCTAGAATTTGACTAGAATAAAGAGACCATTAGTAAAATGATTGTAGCTCTAGCTTAGGCTAAATTAGTGGTCATGATCTCTAGTCTCTTGGGATGGTGTATGGTTGTCACGCTTGTCTAAGGCTGTGGAAGAGGATGCTTGATGCTCTTCAGTATCCATTGCTATTTTTTGTCTCCACTCATGCATGCACAGGGTCCTTGAGAGCAGACTACAGCTCCTAAACTTCTTCGTACCTAGCTGTGCTCATATGACATTTCTGAAAGAGGAAACAGCAAATTTTGAGATGGTCCAGGTTTCTGATACCCATGGAACCACCATGCTGGCATGGGATGTGCGTTCTCTCTCTCTCTCTCTCTCTCTCTCTCTCTCTCTCTCTCTCTCTCTCTCTCTCATTTATGAGAGCTACAGAATAGTTGATATGGGTTGATAAAAATGTTACTATAACGATTTTAGGTATACTGTTCTATGCCTATTAAAACATTTTTTTTCTTTTGTGCCAATGCTTTCTTTCCTTGTAATGAATTTGAGATCTGAGACTGAATCAGTTTGTTTTCGTATTTACAAACACAGATTTGTTCAGTCAACTTATATTCTTCTTATGAGTATGAAATAGATTTACAAGGTTTTAGAAAGCTCAGCAGGGGATTAATGTTCAACATTTGTTCCTAAATATGAGATAAATACAAGAAACAAACATTTGCTTTCCTGAAACTAGTCATTTCATATAGATATTAAAATGACTCTTTAAAATAAAGTTATTGTGAATACTTCTAGTCTCCCATATGATTCTAGAAACATTGATCCTAAAAGACTATATGAAATCATCTTGGCTCTTATGGCAGAGATAAACCCCTTTAAATTTTACTTTTTTCCTTGTTATTATAATGATAAGTTCAACATCTATCTAAGTTAGAGAGCTAAGATTCTAGAGCAGTGGTTCTAAACCTGTGAGTCATGACAGGTTTGGGAGTCACATATAAGATAGCCTGCATATCAGATATTTAAATTACAATTCATAATGCTAGTAAAATTACAGTTATGAAGTAGCAATGAAAATAATTTTATGGTTGGGGGTCCCCACAACATGAGGGTCTCAGCATTAGGAAGGTTGAGAACCATTGCTATAGAAGTACTTTCTCATGTACTGATTAAGCTTTATATTGACTTTAAAAATAGAGCTACAGAAAGAGGGGTACAAGGTACTTCTTAGCCTTAGACATGATCTAAAGTAGCATTATAGTTCTTAAAAGGTTTTAATGATCTTTTTCTCGCTAAGATGAAAACAGAGTGGAGAGAAATTGGTCTTTAAAGTACGTTATTCTTTCCTCCCAAGATCTCTTTTCACACCCGGAGCAGTATCACATAGATGGGCTGTGTCATTTTATGGTGATGGGGATTCTGAAGACCACTGGGGATGTTGGATGTAGGACTGGTGCTTACTGCTACTGAAACGTGGTTGCGTCCGAGCCTTAACTCCTTCCTTATCTACAGAGACCCTTGCTTCACTTTCAAAAGATGGAGTCTGAGGATAAGCTGTTGTTTGAAGGCTAAAGGGAAAGATTTTGGGACCACTCTTAACTCTTGAATCAAAACTTTTCTGTGACAGATTGATTTCCCCTTGGTTTGTCAATATCATTTTTTTTTTTTTAAAAAAGACCAATCATTCATTTAAAAGTGGTATCCTAGGAAAAGTTAAGTACCAGTTGGGCTGTTGGACTGCACAGTATTAGAGATGGATGCTTTATGGCCAGCACCAAAAAATTATCCTTGGTGTATCTTGTGGAAGACCAGGGCTCCAGACGAATAATGTCAAGGACCACCCCAATCTTGGGCTCTGTGAACCTGCTGATGGGTGAAATGTTGGGAGGCACCATGTCTACTGAGAAGTGACTGGGGTTGGCAGGCACTGAGCTTATGCCTCTACACATGATGGCTCCCAAGCTGACTCGAAGCTTAAAACAGAAGGTAGTGGTTACCTTTGATCATGAAGTAAATTTTAGGTTTTCCTTCTCAATATGGGTGTAGTTGATATGCGGATTTGTCTATTAAATTTTGGGATGGAGGCCATGCTGCTGATGTTAAAAGTTAGCAGTCACAAGTTACGTAACTTCTTAGATCTTGTAAGACGGCATGAATCTAAATGCATACATCTACTGAACATCATGGAAAGACATGCAATAAATTGAACCACACTCAGGATGCAGTTACCTTGGATTTTGATGGACTTATCTCCTGCTGATGAGGGTATTTGGGGAGGAGAGGAGGTGAGGAGGCCTGGGTGGGCTGAAAGAGCTCACAGGCCAGGTCAGAGACAGAGGCCATAGGAGAATGAAACGGAGGGGAGGGAAATGGACAGCTGGGGAAAGACGTAGCAGTTCGATCTCCCGAAGCAAATGAAGATGGCTTAAATGTTGAGGAAAGACAAGATGTGATTATGATTGTGTCTAGGTGAAGGGACCTGGTCTTAAGAGAGTACCTTCCACATCTAATAACTTGAAAATTGCAAAATATCTTGGTGAAAGTGGTATTGATGTGTTCTTGCTTTGAAAGCACTGACTTAGCCTGTTGAATTTTAATTTCAAAAATCTCAATGAGTATGATTTGGGGAGTGTGGGTGGCTGGAGATAACGGTGTCTGCATCTATTCGTCTCGTCTGTGAGGGCTTTCCACCCCCTCAACAAGATAGCAGGAAAGTACTTAATGACATATAACTTGCCTGTAAAGTTGGTTAAAGTAAGGTAAACTGTCACACAGCTAGGAGAGTTGGAACTTCTCTGAGTACAGAGTGAACTGTCTGCAAAGCTACAGTTTTGCAGTAGGATGAATGCTATGTGTAGGATCCTGTCTGAAACACACAGGTAGCACATCCTGCAAATGAAACCACAGGTCTAATCACACCTTCAAAATGGTAATATTGAAGGGGAAACTTGATGTTTAGACAGCCGACTTAGTTGCACGCTTGGCTTATTACAGTGAATTCTCTCTGTCACTAAGCAGTGGGTTTGTTTTCTACAAAGTCGTGGCTGGTTATTTGGAAATAGGAATCATGGAAGGAATGACTTATGTAATGCCACCACGACTTAATATACTACAGACTTTCCTTTTTTATTTAAAAATCTCAGAATTTGTAGGTAGTTTCACTTGCTCTTGAATTTAGATAATTCACATTTGGGATATCAACTAGTTTATTTTTAAGAGAGAAGTTCATAAACTTAAGGTTTGGATTATGTCCTCCCTTTATTGATGGAAACTACTGCCCAAGGTCCTTTGTAAGGCAAAGTTGCAGGAAGGACCCGGATTACAAGTAGCTACCAACCTCAAGAAAACAACCGCCCCAGAAGAGTCAAAAGGGGGCCGAAGAACTATTTCAGTTGTTTGACATTTTGCTTTATTTCCTTCATTGTTCTGTTTTGCAGACTGCCATCTTGTCAAAGGGTACTGTTTTCTCATCTTAGACTCAGACAAACCTGTCTACCCATTGGCTTCCTCATCTCTGACGTGGGGATAACCATATTTCCTAGCTCTCTGGGTTTTGAAAATTCAAGATGTCGGGTTCTGAGAATAGCACCTGACACTGAGTTCGATATTAGCTATCATTATTAATATTAGAATATTAGGAAGACAATAAGCTTCAGTGTATAAAAGTTAAATTTATAGTGACAAAGGAATAATGGAGGAGTGGAATTGTACCATACAAATCTCCATCATTTTAATAAACTATGTGTGTTTGCATCTTCCTTCCGCCCCAGAATTTCCAATGCTTCTATTCCTCATAAGGAAGCCTGTTAAGGCAGTGTCCGAAGCAGATATTTAGTGATATCATTAACTCTTCTGGCCAATTGTAAAACTGGCTAGTCCCCAGTAATTAGGCAAAATTAAATACCTCATTACTGGGTTTTGCTGCATTGATGTCTTCCTTGGGAATCCTAGGATGTGTGCGAATGCCTAGTGAATGTTTTAAGCAGTCATAGTCCTCCTCTTCTTCTTCCTTGATGTATAGTTGTGGTGTCACCTCTGCACTCTTGTGGTCATACCACATGGTATCTTGCTCTTGAGATCTTGGCAGCCATCTTTGGTATTCAAGCCCCTTACAGATTTCCTCATCTTCCTCTCCAATGGCAGGAAGAGTTATAGGCAAGGCACCCATGTTGGTGCACGCAGAGGCCACAAATTTATCGCCTAAGACTTCAAGGATTTTGGTAGGGTTTGAAAAGCCCCTTCTCTTTTTATTCAAATCTATAAATTTGCTTTGAGTGTCCATTGTGGGATTCTGAAGAGACACCGTATGATCATTCTGGGCCCCAGCTGAGTTGGTATTTGAGTGAGGAGACGGTAACAGACAGCGAGGTGATTTGACTGGTAGAGATGCTGGAGGCAGTGAGAGGGGGAGGTGAGAGGGTTCCTCCTTAATTTCAAGGATGACCTGGTTTAGGGTGTTCGCTTTGGCCTGGTCAGATGGTAAGGTTAAAGCACTGAACTTCTCTAATTCAACCAAGAAGTTGTCAAGGAAAGAGGATGGTGTCAGGGCCAATGGGTTTGCTGGTGGACACCAGTCTATGAGAGATAGGCACTCTTGGCCAGTCCCCTGGAGGGCTTCTTTCTCTGTGCCGGGCAGAGCATTGCACATAGGAAGACAGGACTGTTCACTGGAAGCCAGCTTAGAAATGAGCAGGAGTTATGAAGTAAAACAAAGAAAATAATAACACATGAAACTACGACAACAGGGAAATAAGGAAAAGGTATGGTGATGAATACAGTTTTGGATTGCAGCACAGGCATGGATGGAACATAGATAGAAGATACTTGGAAGATATCTCGATTTTTGAAATTTAAACGCATAAAATCATTTAGACTACCTGTAGACCTTACTTGAGCAACCGGACTCTCTTAGTTATGGAAGATATGTTAAGCATCAAAAGAGGAGGCAGAGCTTCAAAGAGATCAAGAGGGCAGTTAGTGAAACCCCAAGAAGCTTAATATTAATCTACCTGTCTGAGACTACGTGGACTCTTATCTATATTTCAGATGTATCTGAGGATGGTTAGCACAGAATAATATCACATAACTAAGCTTTGTTTCAATCCTTGGGTTTATTACCGTTCTCCCTCCCTGCAGAGGTTCTCACTCCTTTGAGTTTTTACAGTTGTCCCATTTACATGGCATAAAATAATTTTGATTAGTATACATGTACACATGTTTAAGGGAATAAGTGCTAAAAACATATCTCTTAATCATAGAGCCCCATAATCAGAATGAAACCAATCTTGCAAAACCACTGCTTCAAAGTTTGAAAAAAAAAAACAAAACCAAAAACCACTCTAAAGTAAATGTTCACACAGGAGGAGACATGAGATGCTGATGCAGTCATCTTCTAAGCCTGATATTTTATATAAGCCCAAAGAATGTAATTTATGAATCTGGGTCTTCTGAAGCCAAAAGATCATTCTTTATATTTGCATATTAATGATATAATTTGAATATTTAAAATAAAACAACAAATGCAATTCAAAAGAAGTACTTCTAGAAGGCCTGCTGAGTAATTTGTAATTTATCCTGCTCCACCCTTGCTGGAGAGGAAAAGCAGTGCTTTATATTGTGCATCCAAAGGCCATGAAAGAGGTTGTAGATGACCTTTAGTGTTTTCTAGATAGCTGACTTTGGTTTATGAGGCAAACAGTCTTCTGGCAAAGGTTGCTGGAGATGCATGTTCTGGCTGACGGTTCAGAATAAGACTTCACACACACAGCCAGCGCCCTCTTAGCCATGGGCTTCGCTATGTCTAACTGCTCAGTATCCCCCACTGAATAATTGATTTAAAGTGTTCTGTTGGAGGATGGAGCACTTATTTAAATTTTAAGGGGCATCCGATGGAATCTCCTCACAGGGTGTCGCAAATGGCACCAAGCATAACACAGCCCTGTGAGCATCTTCACACAAGATCCAAGTCTGCTTGGGCACTGACGTGAAGTCATACTGTGCATGTGTTTTGTGATGAGCTGATAGTTGCTCGGGTCCTGTAGGTCAAGTCTCATTTGAGAGTCAATGGAAGTTCTCTTCCTGGCTAAAATTCTATTTTACACTTCTTGTGACCGACACAAAAGTGCAAGATTTGATCTTAGTACTTAGATTTTGGAAATGAGTGAAACTGATAGTAACTCAAGGTGAATACCTTTATGTTTTTCCTCGGGTGGACAGAAATGTTATGTGCACGAGGAATCTCTAAATTTCTTCACCATCATTGCAACCATAGTCCCTATTGTGATCTGTTCCTACCAACTTTACAATCACTGCCCCATGTCACCTCTATACATGTTAAAAGGCCAAAAAAAAAAAAAACACTTTAAAATGGACTTGATAATACCAAAGGTCACATGAAGTGTTAATTTTGATTAAGGAGTACCTATATCACAAAACATACCTATAACACAAAATGAAAGCTACTTCATCTTTTTAAAAATAACTTATTTCTTTTTATTTCACATGCATTGGTGTCTTGCCTGCATGTATGTCTGTGTGAAGGGTGTCAGGGCCCCTAGAAATAGAGTTATAGACAGTTGTGAGCTGCCATGTGCTAGGAATTGAACCAGGGTCCTCTCTGGAAGAGCAGTGAGTACTCTTAACAGGTTAATTCATCTTAAACAAGGATTGGAACTGGATTCTATTGTACCAAAATCAGAAATAACAGCAACTTACATTTAACCCTTCCTCAAAATAGAAATATGTCAAGCTATGTGATTTGAATTTGCCAGAGTGATTCAACCGTCTTAACGCATCCCGTTCTCTATTTGCAAGTGCCAGTCAGAAAACGGGAGCTGTACCCAGCTCCTGCTTTTGTATCTCACTATTTAAAAAGACTTATTTCTTTGTCTGAAATTTGACCAGGGTAACGCTACAGAAATTTCCTTCCTTAAGCCAATGACATCATAGGGTAGATAACCAGTTGAAATGAAACTAGAGTTTCTTTCAAATTATGGGTATCAACTTCAACATGCATTTTTTTTTGAACAATAAGAAGAAGACAGTTGGTAACTAGTGAAACTAATACATTCCTCTGTTTAAAATGTGGTATTACAACAAAAACCATGAATGGCATTGAAAATATATTCAG